>NW_028319628.1:135000-337967 GCF_062004578.1 Staurois parvus
CTGGGAGGGGTCCCCTATGTCTACGGTGGGTGGCCTGCAGGCTGGGCTCGGGCTGGCTCAGGAGGATACATTCAGCAATGAGGTGTGAATGGGATCAAGGCCTGGAGCAGCAGGTAGCAAGGAGGACAGTATGAGTACAGCTGCATACTTTGGGATCGACAAGGGGAAGGTTTTGTAGAAGACATACTTGGCTATTTGCTCCCCCCCTTTTTGTTTTTCTTTTTCTATCTTTTAATTTGGCAAAATTGCTGAGACAGTAATCAGCTACGAGAAGCAAAGTTGAGATGACCTGATGAATCTGTACGAGTTCAAAGGTATCCCGGCCACAAGGGACCAGACGAAGGAGCGGATGATACGCGCCTTGGTTGAGAAAGACAAGGAGGAGCTATCCTTGGATATGGAGCCACAGGATGTGGACCTTGATGCCCCAGAGGAACAGCCGCTTTCCCCACCACCGGATGTGGATCGTGGTGACATCTGAGAGGGCCAACTGGAAGCCCATTTGTTGTCCCTGCAGGCTGAGCTACAGCTACTGGGCCCAGTCAGTGAAACATTATGTTTCCAGTTCATGAAGCAGCGCTGGGAAGCAGAGCGGGAGGACAGACGGGCAGAGTGGGAGGACAGACGGGCAGAGCGGGAGGACAGATGAAAAGACTGGGAAGCAGAGTGGCAACATGAGCTGGAGCTAGAAAAACTCTGGCTGCAGCAGAACAGAATCCAGGGAAGAAAGGATACACAGAATTTCCCTGGACAAATTCCACACCATGGACTTGGATGGGGATATGGACACTTTTTTACAAGGATTTGAGAGGACTTGTCATCAATACCTCCTGCCCAAGGAGCAATGGGCACAGTACCTCATACCAGGGCTGAAAGGCAAGACCCTGGATGTGCTTCTGAGTCTTCCAAAGGACCAAAAAAGGGACTATGAGACTCTTAAACAGGCCATTGTTAAACGGTACCAGCTAACCAGAGGTGTACCGCAAGCATTTCCGGACATTGCAGCGATGTCCTAATGACAGCTACACGGACTTCATCTGCAGTCACTGCTTTCCGGCAATGGCTAAAGGGACTGTCCATAAGCACCTTTGACGCCCTACAGGAGCTAATGATTAAGGACCAGTTCCTACAGACATGTCCTTTTGAGGTCCGGCAGTTTGTACTCGACCGAGATCCCTAGACAGGGGATCAAGCAGCAGAAATAGCTGACTTCTATGCGGCTAACAGAATGCCTGTCACCTGGAGGACTACTGAACCCATCTGGAAGGGAGGAAAGGCAACCGGCCCCTCTTCTCAGGACAACCAGAAGACCAAGGCATCTGGGTATTGCAGCTAATGGAGAATCACCAGATGACCCCGGCCAGTGGCTGGAAATGATGACAGCACACAATGACAGGTTTGCCTGTACCTGTCCAGTAGATAGTCAGTGACCAGTGGATGAAATGGATCCGCAGGGGGATCTGCTGGCCAGTGGTGACCCAAACCCTTTAGTTTGAAAAAAAACTATATTTTTTCATTTCGGTCATAAAATATATCCAAAAAAACGAAAATTTTGTCATAAATTTAGGCCAAAATGTATTCTGCTACATGTTTTAGGTTAAAAAAATCCCAATAAGTGTATATTGATTGCTTTGTGTGACAGTTATAGTGTCTACAAACTATGGGAGAGATCATGGAATTTACACAGCTTTTACTTTCTGACTGCTCATCACATTTCTTGAGGTGCTAAAATACCAGGACAGTACAAACACCCCCAAATACCAGGAGAGTACAAACACCCCCAAATACCAGGATAGTACAAACACCCCCAAATACCAGGACAGTACAAACACCCCCAATAACCAGGATATTACAAACACCCCCAAATACCAGGATAGTACAAACACCCCCAAATACCAGGACAGTACAGACACCCCCAAATACCAGGACAGTACAAACACCCCCAAATACCAGGACAGTACAACACCCCCAAATACCAGGACAGTACAAACACCCCCAAATACCAGGACAGTACAAACACCCCCAAATACCAGGATAGTACAAACACCCCCAAATACCAGGACAGTACAGACACCCCCAAATACCAGGACAGTACAAACACCCCCAAATACTAGGACAGTACAAACACCCCCAAATACCAGGACAGTACAAACATCTCCAAATACCAGGACAGTACAAACACCCCCAAATACCAGGATAGTACAAACACCCCCAAATACCAGGACAGTACAAACACCTCAAATACCAGGACAGTACAAACACCCCCAAATACCAGGACAGTACAAACACCCCCAAATACCAGGACAGTACAAACACCCCCAAATACCAGGATAGTACAAACACCCCCAAATACCAGGATAGTACAAACACCCCCAAATAACAGGGCAGTACAAACACCCCCAAATACCAGGATAGTACAAACACCCCCAAATACCAGGACAGTACAAACACCCCCAAATACCAGGATAGTACAAACACCCCCAAATACCAGGGCAGTACAAACACCCCCAAATACCAGGACAGTACAAACACCCCCAAATACCAGGACAGTACAAACACCTCCAAATACCAGGACAGTACAAACACCCCCAAATACCAGGACAGTACAGACACCCCCAAATACCAGGACAGTACAAACACCCCCAAATACCAGGACAGTATAACACCCCCAAATACCAGGACAGTACAAACACCCCCAAATACCAGGATAGTACAAACACCCCCAAATACCAGGACAGTACAGACACCCCCAAATACCAGGACAGTACAAACACCTCCAAATACCAGGACAGTACAAACACCTCCAAATACCAGGACAGTACAAACACCCCCAAATACCAGGACAGTACAAACACCCCCAAATACTAGGACAGTACAAACACCCCCAAATACCAGGACAGTACAAACATCTCCAAATACCAGGACAGTACAAACACCCCCAAATACCAGGATAGTACAAACACCTCCCAAATACCAGGACAGTACAAACACCCCCAAATACCAGGACAGTACAAACACCCCCAAATACCAGGACAGTACAAACATCTCCAAATACCAGGACAGTACAGACACCCCCAAATACCAGGAAAGTACAAACACCTCCAAATACCAGGACAGTACAAACACCTCCAAATACCAGGACAGTACAAACATCTCCAAATACCAGGACAGTACAGACACCCCCAAATACCAGGAAAGTACAAACACCTCCAAATACCAGGAAAGTACAAACATCCCCCAAATGACCCCTTTTTTCGGAAACTAGACACCCTAAGCTATCTGTCATTTACATGATTTATTTCTCTCACAAGCCATGGGTATATGTGGAATTACACCCCAAAAAACATTCTTCTTCTTCTCCCGAGTATGGGGGTACCACATGTGTGAGACTTTTTGGGAGCCTAGCCACATACAGCAGCCTGAAATCCAATGACTACTTTGAAAGCCTGAAGGTGCGTAACTTCCTCATTTCACTTCCTCACTACCTATCACAGTTTCAAAGGCTCTGAAATGCCAGGATAGCACCAACCCCCCCAAATGACCCCTTTCTGGAAAGTAGACACCCCAAGGAATTTAAAAAGAGGCATGGTGAGTATTTTTCAGATCTCATTTTTTTCTCACAACGTTTTGAAATATATAAAAAAAGAATAGAAAAAATACGTTTTTGTTTTTTTTCTTCATTTTCCAAAAACTTGTGGCAACAAATGAGATCTGCAAAGTACTCACCATGCTTCTTATCAAATTCCTTGGGGTGTCTACTTTCCAGAAAGGGGTCATTTGGGGTCTTAGGTGCTATCCTGGCATTTCAGGGCCTCAAAAACTGAGATAGGTAGTCAGGAAGTATAATGAGGAAATAAAGCCCTTTAAAAGCCTGAAGGTTCTTATTGGATTTTGGGGTCCTGTACTTGGCTAGACTGCCAAAACATCTCTCATATGTGGTACCCCCATACTCGGGAGAAGTAGCAGAATGTATTTTGGGGAGTAATTCCACATATACCCATGGCCTGTGTGAGCAGTAAATCATTTAAGTGACAATTTTGTGTAAAAAAAAAAAAAAATGTTTTGTCATTTTCCAAAAACTTGTGGTAAAAAAAATAAATTCTTCTATTGATTCAACATGCCTATCAGCAAATAGTTTGGGGTGTCCACTTTCCAAAAAGGGGTCATTTTGGGGGGTTGGGGCGTTTTATGCCCAGCATTAGAAGTTTATGCCACACATCACTCACTCTTCTAACCACCTGAAGACCAAGCCTTTTTGTTCACATGAAAAAAATCAGTATTTTTTGCTAGGAAATGAATTTAAACCCCCAAACATATATTTTTAAAGCAGACATCCTAGTGAATAAAATGGTGGGTACTACAATTTTGTATGGCACATAGTACTCGCGCAGCGATTTTTCAAAAGCCAATTTTTTTTTAGAAAATACACTTTTTTTTACTTTTAATGCATAAAAACACAATATATTGGCCAATTATTTGGTAAAATATAAACTATGATGGTATGCCGAGTAAATAGATACCAAACATGACATGCTTTAAAACTGCGCATGCCCCGTGCAATGGCGACAAACTGCATACATTTTTAATATCCATAGGAAACACTTTAAAAGCCTTTACAAGCTACCATTTTAGATGTACAGAGGAGGTCTGGTGTTAGAATTACTGCCCTTCATCTGACGTTCACGGTGATACCTCACATGCATGGTGCAACCGCTGTTTACTTACGGCACAGGGTCAAGGCTTGTGCACACAGGTGTGCACGCATGGAAGGGGCGAGTTTTTTTTTTTAGTTATTTTGATTTTTTAAAATTATTTTTACACTGTACCTTCCATTATTTTTATCACTTTTAATGCTATCACAGGGAATGCACATATCCCCTATAACTTCAATGGGCATTGTCATATATTCTTTTTTCAGAGATCTGGGGTCTATCAGACTCTGGATATCTCCTCTGCCCATACATTATCTAATCAAACTAAGATCGGTGATCAGATGCTTTCCCAATTTACAAATGGCACTGTTTATATCCTGCGAAACTGAAGTGATGAAATGCTTGTAGCTTCCGAATTCTTAGACTATAGAGATGATTGGCACCATTCTGGTCTCCAATCAGCTCTATGGTCAGCTGGCAGAAACACCGGCTGCATTCTCAGGTCCCCCCGATGGCACGGGACTGCCCAAGAAGGCCGTGGAAGGCAGCGGGGGAGGGGGGGAAATCATCTTCCGCTGCTTGTAAAAGCAATCCTGCAGCTAAATAGGCACTAGGATTGCTTTTACATGAAAGCCGATCGCTGGCTGAAAAAAACTATACCAGGATGATCCTGCAGCTGTAGCATCATCCTGGTATAACCATTCAAAGTCCAGTAATATACCAGTACGCTGCTGGTCTTTGTTGGGTGTATATGCTATGTTCTTTTTTTTGTATGCAGCCTGGGGACTGAATGAAAAAAAGAGAAGAAATCTCTGCCAGAAAAAGTGTGTGGTATGCCCACCATTAGAATATACTGCTGTCAGGGAGCGAGGAGCCAGACACACAAGGAGGTGCAATTAAAGGTAGGTTTATTTACACAAAAACAAGGCAAGAGTCTATGCAAGTCCAACAGCAACAGCGGATGACTTGGTAGGACAGAATTTCTACTGCCGAAGTCGTCTTCCAGGGCAATCAGGTCGAGAACCAGTGGGAATCGTAGCCAAAGTCGGGGTCAGAAGCCAGGAAGAATGGTCGCCAGAGCCGGGGTCAGAAGCCAGGAAGAATCGTAGCCAAAGCCGGGGTCAGAAGCCAGGAAGAATGGTCGCCAGAGCCGGGGTCAGAAGCCAGGAAGAATGGTCGCCAGAGCCGGGGTCAGAAGCCAGGAAGAATGGTCGCCAGAGCCGGAGTCAGAAGCCAGGAAGAATGGTCGCCAGAGCCGGGGTCTGAAGCCAGGAGGAGTCTTTGCCAAAGCCGAGTCGGTATCCAGGAGAGCAATGAGTAACTGAACAGGAGCTTGCTGTTGTGCAACAGACAGGACACGAATGCAATGGACAGCTACAAACAGTGGACTTAAATGTGATAAGCCGCCACCTCGTGGGAGGAGCCGCAGAGGGCTGAAAGCATAAAGGATCCCACAATGCTTTGCAGACACCTAAGATGGATGCCAGCACATGGAGCAGCACAAGCCCTGAGGAAAGGTAGGACCTTGACAACTGCCCTGCATCCACCCACTTCTAATGGTGGGCACACATTAGGTCACACGGTGCCACATGCGCCAGTTGCAAGATTGTACAAATGTCTAAATAGTGGCACGCTTGAATACAAATTGTCCACGTATAAGTGGTACCCCATATGGAAAAAGGATGACACCAAGTCCCACACTATCTTGCCACTGCTCCCCATGTAGTCTGGGCATCCGGGGGGCTCCATGTGACTATCTTTTCCCTTGTAAATCCAAAACTTATAAGTATAGCCTGTTGTCCTCTCACAGGTCTTCTACATCTTGACCCCATATCTGGCACACTTGCTGGGGAGAAATTGTTTGAATGGAAGGCAGCCAGAAAAATTAATGAGGGACTCATCAATGCAGATGTTTTGCTGGGGAGTATAGACATCTGCAGATTTTTGGTTAAGGTGATTTGCGAGGGGCTGAATTGTGTGAAGCCGGTCAAATTCAGGGTCACCCCGAGGATGACAGAGTGTATTGTCATTGAAATGCATAAAACACATTATACTCTCATATCTATGCCTGGCCATGGCAGCAGAGAACACGGCATATGATGAATCGGGTCTGCGGACCAATACAACCGCAATTCATTCTTCTTAGAAATGCCCATGTTGAGGGTTAGGCCCAAAAAAATGTAAATTCGGAAACCGTAACGAGTTTCCATGCGACTGGTCTGGCAAGGTTTGAATTTGGGTCGGCGGCGATACATTGTTATGCATATAAAATGCTTTTATCCAGAATCAATGCATACAGATCCTCCGTGAAAAACTGCTCCAAAAAATCAAGGGGAGGAGTTAAATGTGCTGTTTCCACCTGAATTCCGGGTTGGGCAGTGAAAGGGTGAAGTAAGGGTGCTGAAGAATTTGTGGGCTGCCAATCGGGATTTGCAAGCACATCCAGAAGGATACTAGGAGCTCTATGGGCCTGTGTGCAAATTCTTGGTGGCTGCAGGATAATACTTGTGCTCGCCATCGCACCAGCTTGTACTGCACTTATGGGACTTGTCACGTCGCCAAGTCATACTGCAGTGCTGGTATGTGAAAGACCAGGATGTGCTAGGCCGCTGGTACTCATCAGTTCACCAAAAGGTAGCGCGGCACTAGTACTGGCACTCTGCTGTATATGAGAATCATCATGCGATTGTAACATCTCAGCAACCTGGGAATGAGGTTGGGTATGCCTGACCATAGTATGGACCTCTTCTCCATCATCTGAGCGATCTGTCAGGGTGTCACCGCTGTCTACAGGTTTGTGTTTTGAGGTAGATTCTGTCAGGGAGTCTTTCCCTTTGCTCTCACCTGACAAGCTCAGAATTCTGTAGGCCTCTTCACTAGAGTACCTGGGGGCGTGGTCTGCTGCGATCCAAGATGGCGACGTGACACGAGAGCTCCCGCTGGCTTGAGACCTTGCATGGAATTTGCACGTGGAGCGGGTGAGATTCAGCTATACCACGATGGGGAGAGCAGACTGGAATGCCTCTGGCTCCCGTTCCCGCTCCCCACGGGCACACAACCCCCAGCAATCCCGCCATATACAGGAGCTGTTCCGCTCCCAGCAGAGGGACAGGCTGCATGCAGCATCCCCCTCTCCCCCCCTCCTCCTTCCACAGCCACTGGGGCTGGAATAGAATCTATCCCACAGCATGATCTCTTTACCTTTACTACAGCCCTCAGTGATTTAAGAGAAGATCTTCACTTGTTCCATTAGATTAGAGGAGGTAGAATTCACAAGCAGATCTAATTCAGATGCCATTATGGAGATCCAGCAGTTGTCAGCCTCGAATACAGCACATATTCGGGATTTCTATAGGCAGATTGAAGACCTGGATAATTGGGGTCGCAGACACAATATCAGAATGCGTGGCCTACCTGAATCTGTACAACAACATGACATCCCTAAAACCATCATTGCGATTTTAATGATCTGCTGGGCCGCCCTCCTGCTGCACCCATTGAATTGAAATGTGCACACAGATCACTTCGCCCAAGGAGTAGAGATTCTGATCCACCCAGAGATGTGGTATGTTGTTTGGTCCTCTTCCCAGTCAAGGAAGATATCCTCAAAAGGGCCAGAGAGAAGAGACGCTGTCAGGAATGGACTCACCATTAGTGGTGGGACTCATCTGCCGTGTGGGCTGCAGTACCAGGGCTGGCCAGCGGGTGCTCTCAGCAACCAGAAGCTCACTCCTGCAATCAGCCATCACCTGAGGCTGATTGCAGGAATTGTATTTAAGGAATGGCCAGACCTGCAGTCAGTGCCTTGGTGTATGTTTCCAATGAGCCCTGTACCTGCATCCTGTCTGCTTGCTGCCTGATCCTGACTCTGCTTTGATCCTGACTCTGAATGAACTCCGCCTGTCCTGACCTCGGCTATTCCTGACCACTCTTCCGCTCGCTCCTGGTACCCTGTTTGCCTGTTTGCTACCGACCCGGCCTGCCCGACTACGTTTGATTATATATATGGTTATCTGTTGGAGGTTGGGTTGTTTGCACTGTGTTATGTTTACCTTGCACTGCGTTTGTGTTGTTTAGTCTTAATAAATTGTCTTATTTACACTATACCTGAAGCCTGCATTTCCCTGTGTCAGTCCACACACCTCTGGTCATACCCGGAGCCTTTTATATCAAGGCAATGAGATTCACCTGTTCCAAGATCTCTCCTCCATTACCTTGCAACAAAGGCGAGACCTTCGCCCCCTGCTGGACACCCTGCGCTCCCATAGCATACCATATAGGAGGCGATTTCCATTTTGTCTCTCTGCTCAGGTTCAGGGGCGCACAGCCTACTTGCGAGTTCCAGAGGATCTGCCCAGCTTCTGTGCCACTTTGGACATTCCTATAGTTGAGCTTCCTGATTGGCACAGATCAATGCATCTTCCCCCTGCTCCAGATTCTAGCTGAGTATCTAGCGAAATGGATGGGCAGGCCACCTTTCCTTGCCGATGCCGATCGGGTCCTTCCATGCCTCTGAGACTTCCTGCCAGTGTCCCTACAGCTTCCAACAGCCCTACTGCCTCTCCAGCACACCGCAGACCCTGCCATGAAGCTTAAAGGCCGGCGTCCTCCTCCCTGACTTTCTCTCACTACCAATATTCATCCAGAGAACGACTTTCCCGAGTCCCTCTCATCCAGCTCCGGAACCATGTTGGTAGCTCCTCGAGTCTTCTGAGACCTCTACATGGAACACTTTCCCTTTCCTCTTTTCTAGTGCCTCCCTCATCAGCCTTCGCACAGGTCCTCCAGAAGACTCTGTGGTTGTGGTCTGTCTCAGTCTAATGAGCACGAAGACCCCTGCGCATACTGCCTCAGCTGCATTCATGGACTGCCATTTCTGCTATATCTCTATAGAAACCTCTATGACCTCTCACCCCCATGTTGTAGTATTTTTCCTGCCTCTAATGATTACCTGGGAGAGGATCCTTTAGCATTTACCATACCCTTGCTGTATTGCTTTTGCTGATGTGTCCGCTGTATGGAGCCCCTGGAGAGTGTTAGTTCCTAGACCCTCTAAGCTTCTCCTTTGTTAGTCCTTTCATTTGATCCCTAGGGACCTTTAGAAGGTCTTGCAGTGGTCAGTGGCAGACTCTATAAATTCCATCATATTCGATTTGTCTACAATGATCACGATCCCTTTTATTTCCCTTTAGTGTCCCTTATAAGAAGTTGGTTAACCCAGCTAACTTATGCTTATTTTTAGGGACGGGGCGGACCCGGGGTGGGTGTCTAGCTTTGGAGGGTGGGGGGCCTGGCCTATGGGTGGTCATTTCCATATTCTTGCTTGTAACATGATACATTGAAATCAAGTATCACCTCGTCATTCATCCCTGCCAATATACCCCGTGGTACCGGACCCCCTTCCCTCCTTCCAAAGGCTTATTTTAATACCAAACCAATTTCTGCTCTGATAACACAGAGCCATCTTTTTCAGCTTCTAATGAACCCCCCAGGCCTAGTTCCCCTTCCCTTGCCCAACTTCTGTTATTTCTCCTTTACGGACACAAGGCGCTACTTGATTCTTAATTTGCAGTGAATTTGGTGGGAGTGGGATGGGAGGGACTATTACGTGTTTTGAGGGGAAGTCGGGATGTGAGGAGTTAGGCTGACTGCATGGTACTCCATGGGTCGAATCTGTGATACTGTATTAGGTTTCACTCCTCTCACATGTGTCTTAAATTGCCTGTTATTTTCATATCTGCTTAACTGCTATAAGGTTGTATGTATTGTTCCACTTTTTTTTTATGTCCTCTATGGATTTTGCTATATTTTGTTACTCGACTCATTGATACGCAGGACTCCGGTCTGGCTTTTCTTTGTGGTTTTTTTTTTTTTGTAGTCAGCATGGACTCACATACTGGCACTTCCATGATGCTCCGCCCTTGCCACACCTCTGACCGCACCTACGAGATATTGCATAGACTGTCTTCAATCAACCAAGCGTATTTATACTCCCCTACATATCTTGCTCTCACTCTTATATGACATACAGAATCAAAATCGGTCCCCTGCCCTCTTAATAAACTGTACATTTTCCATATGATCTCCCCTGCTTGTGGCTAGTCTCTCCCTTCCACTACCTTGAATGCTGTCGGTTGTGCACCTTTATGTTTTTAAACATCTTATAACCTGTGCTCACTCGCCCCCCACATTTTGTCTGCTTTTTATGGTCCATGGTCAGGCGGACTCAATATTTTGGATCTCGACCCACCGTGTTTCCCACACAGTGAGCTTTGAGAGCTTTCACTGACCTTTTACCGGCCATCCCTATTCTCTCGCTATCTGTTCCTCTTTTTCCTTCCTTCTTAGTCTCCTTATTCACCTTTTTGTCCCAGCTATTCCCCTTTTTTCAACTTCCTTCTCATTTTTCCACATTTTTTGGTGGGTCAGCTGGTCTACCTCCACTGCCGGTATCTCATTCTCTTCTGTTTTCCTCCCATCTTTCTTCCACCCCCCCTTTTTTTTTTCCTTTCTCTCTCCTCTCCCCTTCTTTTCTTTACCCAATACTACCTTTCCAATTTCCTTAGGTTCCCCTCACCTTTTTGATCATGCCTTCCCTAGATTCTCCGTCAGGTCATCTTTCATTAAATGTCCTGTCTATCAATGCAAAGGGTCTAAATACCCCCCAAAAACGCTCCCTCCTACTCACTCACTTGTGTAAACAAAGAGCGGACATTGACTTTGTACAGGAAACGCACTTCCGTCAGGATGCCATACCCAGGTTTACTAACTTTCGCTTTCCAGCTGTCTTTTACGCCCCCAATGCTCAGGCTAAATCCAAAGGTGTCTCTATTATTATTGCAAAGCTTCTCCCTCTGACTAGACTTGTAGACTCACTTCCAGATCCAGAGGGAAGATTCTTGTTCCTAAAAGGTACCTTTGCCAATAGGCCCATCACCTTAGCGAACCTTTACGCTCCTAACACCAGACAGGTATCCTTTTTCCGCTCCATTACTTCTCCGCTCTCCTCTTTTCAAGCGGGTATCCTAATCTTAGAAGGTGATCTTAACGTTCCCGTGTCCTTTATTGGATTCCTCATCAGGTAGCTCTTTCCTGCCTTACAAATCTCTTAGACAGATCCACACCCAACTACAAGATTTGCAGCTCCATGATTCCTGGCGAGTCCTTCATCCGAATGTCAAGGATTATACTTTTTTCTCCCCCCCACATAACAAATACTCTCGGATCGATTATCTTTTCATCTCGCAAGCTGACTTATCGCTTCTCCATGACTCTTCTATTGAACCGATGATCCTTTCTGATCATCATCCCGTCACAATGCTTTTACGATTTCCGGAGCACCATTCTCGCGCAAAGATGCTAGACGCTTCACTTATTTCAGGTGTGGCCAATGAGGCTGAGATTCGATCCCATTTGACAGATTATTTTTTGCTTAATCAAACCCCAGATACACCCCTGTTAACCCAATGGGAGGCACACAAATGCGTTATCAGAGGACTCTTCATAGCCATGGCTACGAAACGCAAAAAAGAAAGACAGACGTGTCTGCAACACCTCTTCAACCGCATTAAACTCCTGGAAAAAGTTCACAAACAGACCCAAGCCGCCTCTACCTTATCCGATCTCACGGATGCTCGCACAACGCTCTTACATGAACTAGGTAAGGCAACTAAATGTAGATTTGTTTTATCGCAAAAACTCTTTTATGAGCTTGCTAACAAAAGCGGAAGATTTTTAGCCAGGTCCCTCCAGACTAAGAAATCCAGCTTAACGGTTCACAAGATTAGGGGCTCGGATGGCTCCCTAGCCACTTCAAATATTGCTTCACACTTTGAACACTAATATAAGATGTTATATAATCTCCCTCCTGAACGCCGCCCCTCCGAGATCAATATGCCCAGAGATTACTTGATATCTGATTTTCTTCACCTCCACAACCCCCCCACTCTATCTGAGGATGATGTCCAGGGTATGGAGCATTCTATTACGGCAGAGGAACTTTCCCGAGCTATCAAACAAATGAAACCGGGTAAAAGTCCTGATGGTCTTTCGGTGGCATATTATAAGGAGTGCTTAGACCATTTGAGTGGACCTTTCCTCTCCGCCTTCAACACCCTTTCCCTGGTGTACAACACCATCGCCTTTTGGAAGCCCACATTACTGTCATTCCCAAAGACGGTAAAGATGCCTCTTTGGTTACCAATTACAGGCCCATCTCTCTATTGAATGTAGACATCAAAATCTTTGCAAAAATCTTAGCGAACCATCTTCTCCCACTGCTACCCTCCTTGATTGATTTAGACCAGGTGGGCTTCATCCCTGGAAGAGAAGCAAGGGACAACACCATCAAGGCACTCAATCTTCTCCACTGCCTTCACGACTCCCGTAATCCTGGATTTATCCTCTCTCTAGATGCCGAAAAGGCTTTTGGGACTATTTAAGAGCTTCCTTAGAAGCGATTGGACTAGGGGTCACTATGCTTAATTTCATCATGGCACTGTACTCGGGTCCAACTGCTCAGGCAGGTCCGTGTGAACGGACATCTTTCTAGACCATTCCCTCTTGGAAATGGTACACGCCAAGGCTGCCCCCTTTCCCCGCTTCTTTTTGTGATCTCCCTAGAGCCTCTGTTACATAAACTTTGTTCTAATACTGATATTAAAGGCATTTCTGTGACAAACAAGGAATACAAGCTTGCTGCTTACACAGACGATATTCTACTGTTCCTATCAGAGCCCTGGATCACTTTACCCAATATACTCAAGGATTTTTCCTCCTTTCAATACATTTCCAATCTGAAAATCAATTATTTCAAATCCTACGCCCTCAATATTACTCTTCCTCCAGACCTGGTCTCCTTTTGCCAGTCGCAGTTCCCGTTCCATTGGGAGCGGGAGTCCCTTACTTACTTGGGGATACAACTCACGAGTAACCTCTCGGACCTCTATGCTAACAATTTTCTCCTAACCCTTCGTACCATCCGAGAAGACCTAACTAAGTGGCACCGCCCGTGTTTCTCCTGGTTTGGCAGGGCTGCAATACTAAAGATGAATATTCTCCTGCGCCTTCTTTATTTATTCCAGATCTTGCCTATCCATTTACCGCCCATCTTTTTTGCCTCATGCAGACGACTAGGCTCTCTTTTTCTTTGGAATCATAAACAGCCACATATTGCCTTTTCCCAACTTGTGCTTCCTAAATCCAAAGGGGGATCGGATTACCTGATCTACAATGATACCACTGAGTCTGCCATTTCACTAGGATAATTGACTGCAACATTCATTCTACCACCAAAATGTGGGTTTAATTGGAACATTCCTGCTCCTCTCCCCCCTTGGCAACGATCCCGTGGCTTCTGCCCAAGCATGTTCCTCCAGATCTCCTCACACATCCAATCATCGGTCCTTCCCTAAAAATCTTTTGATTGGCCTGTAAATCGGCCTCTATTTCAGATGCCCCCAACCCCCTAACGTCTCTTCGCTTTAATCCTGACTTCCCACCAGGCATGCATAAATCCTTTCCCTCAGCTCATTGGCCACACACTCAAGTTTTGGCAAAGCACTTCTTCCACAAAGGTCAGCTAAAGACTTGCTCTTCCTTGGCTAACACCATGGGTGACCATACTTTTACTTTTTGGGCCTATCTTCAAATTAGACATTTTCTACTCTCATCTACATATCGCTCTAAATGGACCCGCTCACCTCATTTGAGTCAATCTGCTCTAAAGCTGAACCACAGAGAAACTTAATATCCTTTACCTACTTACTTCTCCTTACTGACAGACCCTTCGATTCACTCCCGGCCTGTAATGCGTGGAAAAGAGACTTAAATATTGATTTCTCACCCTCAGACTGGGAACAAATCTTTACATACTCCCATAAATGCTCCCTGAATGTCTCAGCCCAAGAAAACGGTTATAAGCTGGTGTTCCGATGGTACAACACGCCTTCTAGAATTCACCACTTGTTGGAGATGTGGAGCTCCTGTTGGATCCCTTTTGCATATTTGGTGGGATTGCCCCATTGTCCAGCCCTTCTGGCGGCAGGTGCATCGAATTACTTCTTCAGTGTCAGTCATTGACATTGAATATTCTCCAGCAAAACTCCTCCTTCACCACACTCCGCTCCCCAAACGTCTATACTCCAAATCTCTGGCAATGCACATGATACCCATCCACCCACACTAAGAGACTGGTTCATGCGCATTGATAGAATTGCTGAAATGGAAGAGTTGATTGCCTCATCTTTGGATAATTCTACTAAATTCTCCCATACTTGGTCCTGCTGGACATTTTCGAACGACCCCGGAATACCGCTCTCTCCTGGGCCTGGCTGATTGACTTTGCATACCTCTTATGCCCTGTAGTACTCCTGGTGCTTTGTCGGCTCTTTGTTCCTTTCCGATTCTGCTCAGGATCCCTGGTCTTGCAGCCCCTCATTGTTGGGAGCTCTATTCATACCGAATTATGTAAGCAAGTGTTCCCATCTCGCCTCTTCTCAGGATTTTTTAGGCAAATGTCCTTCCCTGGCAGTTTTTAGTGAAGGCACTTCATCTGCCCTCATACCCCCCCCTCACCCCTTCCCTGCCATTCCCTTTCCCATTTACCCATCCCTTCCCCCACCCCCCTTTTTTTTTCTCTCTTTCCCCCTCTTTTTATGATTATTTTTATTCCTTCATCCCCATTTTCTCGCTATTCCACTCAGAGATTCTTTTCTTCTCCTCCTCTTCTTTACTTTTGGATACCCTAACCTGCTTGCAGGAGCACTAACACCTATTTGCTCCCCAACCGTGACATCTCTTTCTTCCCTAGCTTTTCACACATACACTGGCAGCTTTCGTCTGGTTACCTCAATAGTGTATCATTAGGGGTTATGCCGTATATGCCTTTACACCCAACTTCCTGCCATCACCATACGTATTGACAATGTGCTCTCCTGACACTTCTGCCCCTTCATTGGCTTTTGCTTGGTAACTGAGGCCTCATATCACCAATTCTGCCAGTGTCGCGACTCCAATACGCTGTACTGGGAACTGAGACCAGACGTGCCTCTCCATTCCTTATTACCCCTGATACTCTGATAGCGTTTTATATCTTGCTGATTGTTACCTACATTTTGTCAACTATTGTCTGCATATTTGTTCCCCTGTAATGCTTGTATCCGCTGTATGCTCTGAGTTCCTAAATAAATATTATGGGGAAAAAAAAAAAGAGTACCTCTTGTTGGACATTTGAGCCACTAAATTTATAGGTGCCTAGTGTGACTCACGGGAAAAAGAGCTCCTGGCTGTCAAGGACTGCTTGAACCGCTACAAAACATTTACCGACAAGTGCTTACAGAGATCAGGCCTGATTCTGTGAACACTGCGGTTTTGTGTACAATGTATCAAGTGACAGTTATCTACTGACACTGCACTTGCTGGGAGAGAAGGGGGGGGGGCGTAGGGGCTAAACGCAGGTGCTGGCAGGTGCCGGGGCTGATCCCGCTAATGCTGCATTTTTGGGGACATACTAATGTGAATGCTGGTATAGTGCTGATCTGATCAAAGATATTGATCCATTTAGACACTATACTAGCAATGGAGGTTTAGCGTGCAAGTGAGCGTGTTCCTGACAATCAAGGGGTTAAATGTGATAACTGGTGTACTAGCGGGCAAACTGACGCTATCTGGGAGGAGCGCTAACTGACGCTAACTGACGCTAACACTATCAGAAGTCGCCAGTGACACTAATACAGTGATCAGTAAAAATCTGTTCACTGTGATCAATGACACTGGTGACAGGGCAGTGAAGGGGTTAACTGGGGGGGCGTTCAATGGGTTAAATGTGACCTAGGTGTGTTCTAATTGTTAGTGTAGTGCTTTGTACTCACGTTTTATGTGTCTTCTCTCTCGGGATGTGCCCAGGCAGAGAAGATTGACATCATATCCTGTTCTGTGTAACTGTCAACACAAGACAGGATAGGGCAGGGACCGATCATCCGACTTCACTGGCTGAAATCGAATGATTGATCCCTCGGAGATCGAATTGTAACACCCGTGGGTCGGCGGGGGCACGTGTGCGCCCCCCTGCCCGCGGAAACATCGGGAGCGCGAATCACATTTATATACATGATTTTGTGCAGTGGTGCCGCCCTGCCGCAGTATATATACTGTGGCTGGTCGGCAACCGGTTAATCACTGATACATAGTAAACTGTGTTTACTATGTTTCAGTTTGTGAATAAAAGATAGCAAACACTGTGTCCTGTGTTCCATTTTATGAATAAATAGAAGTCTATACAGACTCCTATCCATTCATCTACAGTGCAGCTCAGGCTGCACAGAAAAGGGACTGTCATCAGTCCCATTCTCTCTCTCAAAAAAAGAGACATTAGAAGTCTGTTTAGACCACTGCTTTCTCTCCAAAGCTCCCGCTTCCCCCCAAATAACTGTAAAAAAAAAATTAAAAATACATTTTTTTTGATTAACAAAAATAATTAAATAAAATTGTAAAAAAAATAATAAAAAAATAGTAAGGCTAGGTTCACACTAGCGCGGGCGGTGCAGTTCATGTTTGCATGGGCATGGCAGCCCATTCATCTGAATGGGCTTCCAGTCTGATGTTTCATGCAAAAAAAAAAATTTTTTTTGGGACCTTACAGCTTTCCTGTGGTTACAGCACCCACAATTGCGCTGTGGGCTGAGATGCGTGTGGTTGGTGCCATTCAGAATGAATGGAAGCCCAAGGCGTCTCATTGTGGGTGTGGGAACAGGTGCGATTCCTGCACCTGCAACCAGCCAGCAGCCTGCGGGCTAGTGTGAACCAGGGCTAGGGTTCTAAATCTCCCTTACCTCTGAAGCTGGAGGCTACGCTCCAGGGGCTACTAACAGGCAGTGAGGAAGCGATTCAACACCTCCTCACCACCTGTGTTAACTCCATTTTTGCAGTCAAATGAACCACAACTGCATGCATTGCATGCAGTTGCAGGGCTTTTGCAGCACTTCCCCATTTTTCCCCAGGATATAATAGCACAGAGGCGGACTGACCATTTGGACGCCCGGGCAATGCCCGAGTGCCCAGGGTCAGTAGGGGGCCCCATGAGATGCCCCTGATACCTTTCATAGGCTTTTTTGGGTGTGGTTTGAGTGTTGGCAAGGACACAGGGGCCCCATGATTTCCTATTGCCTGGGGGCCCCATGAGTTGTCAGTCCACTTTGGTAACAGTGATTTGATAAACATTTGCCCAACTTTTGCATAGCTTAAAAAAATAAGTAACTTTTTATTCTACTGGTCACGTGGTTTCAGAAAATATATGCTTTGGGGGTCTTTTACAAACTCTGAAAGCTTTAACTGAAAAATGAAAACCTCCAGATTTTTAGAGAAATTTGGTTATTGACATTCGATTTTCACCATTTTGCAAAAAGGAGCAATTTAAAATTTACAAACATTTGTTATTTATTAACTCAGTACAGGTTAATCTTTTATATTTAGCAGTAATTGTGTAACATTCGTTGTGTTTGTATTTGCTAATAATGATTTTATGGTATTTTTAACGAAAACATTGTTTTGATAAACATTTGTGCAAATATTTAATACATTTAATAAATAATTTAATACATTTCATAGCATATATTTAATATTTAATAAAAATGTGCCTTAAATTTCAGTAGCACCTTCATTTTTTTATTCTTTTTTTTTTTACCAAAAAAAAAACGTTTATTGAGAAAGTGCATAATAATACAAAAGAAATGCGAATGATAGTCATATACAACATTTGGCAATGCATACCGGGAAAAAGTAGGAATATTCTTACAAAGAACCACATATGGAACATGGTTGTGCCAGTCCACGACGGGGAAGTCTGTAATACTCAGGCAGTATAGTAATGTGCATGGGAATGTTATCGTGTCGGACCTCCTTAGTATGTAATTCTCATTGCAGCGCCGCAGAAGGAGGCAGTGTAGATGCAGCACAACCGTTGAGGACGAAGCTAGTTGTTTTACTAGAGTGAAGGTGCCTGTAAGTAAGCTTAGATCGTCGTGAGGGTCGCTAATGTAAATAGGATAAGTATGACAATGGCATGCCTAATGTTCTCTAAAGAGGAACCCAGTGGTTGACTGGGCGTGTAACAGGAAGATAAGACGAAAGAAAAGGAGAACAAGAAAAGAGAGAGATAGAAGAGAAAAAAAAAAAAGGTTGGGGGGCAGGGAGGGGGCGAACTGGGTTCGTATTGTCGTAAACACCAAGGGTCTTCTATGGGTGGATTCGAGCATAAGTCTATTAACCGGAGCAGGTAGGTGGGGATAAAGCCCTGAAGGTGAGGAAGTCGCCTACCGAATGATCTAAAGTGTGGAGTAACATACAATGGAGGTTAGTATTCAATCAGGCGTGTTGGTTGGATGGTCCATAAAGGACCGGTACGTAGGAGTGGTTTTAAAGTGAGTCCAGCAGGCCCAAGTATGGGAGAATTTAGTGGGGGAATCGAGTACAGTCGCAATCAGTTCTTCCATTTCCGCAATTTTACCCACACGGATCAGCCAATCGCGTATGGAGGGAGGGCGGGTGGAGCCCCAAAGAGTGGGAAGACAGAGTCTGGCTGCGTTGACCATATGCATGGCTAAAGATTTGAGATATTGTCCCCTGGGCAGGGAGGAGTGATGGAGAAGAAACTGCTCTGGAGAGAAAGCTAGGGACAAGGTGGTCACAGACACTACAAGCCTGTGGACCTCCTGCCAAAATGGTTGGATACTGGGACAAGACCACCAAATGTGGAGAAAGGACCCATCCGAAGTTCCACATCTCCAACAGCTGTTGGGGACGGAAGGGTTGAAACGAGAGATTCTCGACGGGGTTCGGTACCATCTTGAAGCCAGTTTATAACCGTTTTCCTGAGTCGAAACATTGAGGGAGCATTTATGAGTATGCATGAATATTAGGTCCCAATCGGCGTCCGCCAAGCTGTTTCCCAGGTCTCTGTTCCAAGCACGGCAGGCGGGTAAAGAATCATAATCCCTACTCTCAACAAGGAGAGGGTAAATCTCCGAGATCAAATGTTTGCGCGGTTCAGCTCTAGAGCATAGGGATTCAAAAGGAGTGAGGGGACGAGTCCAGTTACGGAACAGTTTGTGTGAGAGCAAGAAGTGTCTTATCTGCAGATAGGCCCAGAAAGGAAAATCTCGGCTATCTAGGCTATCAAGCAGTTCGCGGAATGATTTTACTTTGCCATCACGGATAAAGTGTTTAACCAAAATCTGGTCATGAGGCCAATGCTCAGATAGGAATGACTTGTGCATGCCTGGGGGGAAGTCAGGATTGAGACGAATGGAGGTTAAGGAGTTCGGTGACTCAGAGATAAATTTTTTTATTCTATAGGTCATGTGCTTTCAGAAAATATATGGTTTGGGGGGGGGGGGGTCTTCTACAAACTCTAAAAGCTGTAAGGGAAAAATAAAAAAGTAATGGAAAAATTGCAAAAATGGTCTGAGCACCTGAGTTTAAAAGTGGAGCGCAGGGCCTGGCAGCGAAAAGTTAAAGTTGGAGGATGCAATGGTAATAGAGTACTTAGATGCCTAGTAGGTAATGGGCACCTAAAGCATCGAAGAAAAAAATCAACACAAAAAGGGAGATATAAAGTCAAGAACCAAATAGAAACACCCAACAGGTTAGTTCTCACCTCCATCTTGCTGAGCTTCCTCTGTGTCGTCTTCAGACCTCCTGTGGATTTAACCTGCAAGCTGAGACAAGTGTCATTTGGGGTCTTCTCCATTGCTTTTTTCCTGTGTTCAGACTATCACAGTCTGTATTGCCTTCAAAGCAACCAAACCCAGCAGTGTATGGAGGAAGTGGGTGGGAGATAAAGAAGCAGATGTTGTAGTTTTGACCTGCTCCTCTGTCCAAGTTCTGATCTGCGTTATTTGGCTGTCAGTGTCTTCTCCTTACCAGGAATATGGTGTTGCCTCCATGTTCCCCTGTGGAGAAACCTGGTGATGGAACATGCCATGGACGTTCTGTAGGGATACCTGAGCTGTGTGTGGTTTACAGCTCTTGATAGGTGCCGGGTGACCCCATCATACATCCGCATGTTGGTGATGGCGTATTCGCTCCAGCATGAGGCACCTGTTTTCTTTCTGGTGGGAGGCAACTGGGTCCAAAACCAGAAATGACATTTCTGAGGGCAGCACCAGCAGGGGTTTAAATGAGAGTGATGGTGGGAAATTTCAGCTCTCTTTTGCTCTCCTCCTCCTCCTCTCCATCAGTTGGCTAGATATGGGCTAGATGTGCAGATTGCAGGTACCATCATCCACCTTGGAGCTTTGTTGTTTGTCATGCGTCACCCATCCATGTGCTCCTTGCTGTGAAGGCCAGTTATAGACTGGGGCAGTGGCCAATCTTTTGTACTTTTGAATTGTTGGTGGGGGGCGCACTGGACACCATGACTGCCATTGTACTACATGCTGGGTGTCCAGTGCGCTCCTGAACCTTTAAGGAGGGGTGGGCTTCCTCAGGTCCACCTGCCCTTGGTCTATCCATTAAATACATGTGCATCTACTATTATCATGGTCAGAGGTCAGGTTCAGAGACCAGTAGCTATAGCAACAGAACCACCAACAGGATAGGTAAACAAGCAGGTCACTCTGGGAGATGACGCAGGCTTACCTGAGGTGCGAGGTCTAAGCACTAACCAGTATTCACCAGAGCTCCTGATGGTGGAGATGGATTTTGCTGCGTGTTGGTACCAGGTTGCAGTTCTCAGGATCACCCCACCAGGAAGTGAGCAAGCCAGGATCCAGTAACTGATATGACAGGTAGGGATCTAGCAGAAGCGTCATCAGTAAACAAGCCAAGGGTCGGTAACAAGTGGTAGCAGGTTGGGATGAGACAGAAACGTAGTCAAGGAACGAGCCAAAGGTCGGTAACAAGTGGTTGCTGGTTGGGATGAGACAGAAACATAGTCAAGGAACAAGCCAAAGGTCGGTAACAAGTGGTAGCAGGTTGGGATGAGGCAGAATCGTTGTCAAGGAACGAGCCAAAGGTCGGTAGCGAAGGTATGGACGGCAGCAGGAGAGACAAAAGCAAGATACTGGCTGGAGAAGGCACAATAATCTGGCAAACAGGAAGTGCAGAGACATGGCTTAAATCAGGAAGTTCATGGGAGGAGCAAGGACTTAAAGGTTCATCAGAAAACAAGGCACAAGGTAGGATTGTCCAGCATCCCAGGTAGCTCAGTGAGAAGAGTTACTGCCTGACACAGTAGAGGTCCCAGGCCCTGACAACTATGGGGGCTCTTAAATTTGTAGAGTTGGGAACTACAGAACATTGGGGTGTCGTAAGATGGCTTTGTAGCTTACGCATGTATTTGAAAATGTGTGCTAACTAAACCCCTGTTTCTAACGCACACTGCTAGGCAGGTTAATTTGGTTTGATGCAGGCTGGCTGGGAATTTTTCTGTTTTGTTGTTTGACATGCGTCACCCGTCCATGTGCTCCTTGCTGTGAAGGCCAGTTATAGACTGGGGCAGTGGCCGTTTTTTTGTACCATCATCCATCTTGGAGCTTTGGCATGTTCCTTCCTACCCAGTTTTATTTGGGGTACCTTTTTAATATGGTTACCTCTTTCTATGTGTGAAATCCAATCAGTTGGCACATAAGGGCCGGTGCTAGGCATCTCCCATTAGAGGAGGGGACGCAACAGAAAGTAATCGCCCTTGGATTGCCAATCGTGCTTTCATTCATAAGCATTACCACTAGCAGATCTGGTATTATGCAGAGTGCTGGGCCTTGAATAGCCCACCAATGCAGAGATCGAGTGTCCAGCCATGTCCTCAGGTAGCATGTTGGGATTTTCACATGTACAGGGGTTCAGGCTAACATCTGTAGAACAATAACTGGTTAAGCCTTCAGGCTGAAGCCACCAAAGAATTGATATTATTATAAAGATAAATCAAGATTTGATTTTAAATGTTGAGAATTATGTTCCTGTTCTAGTTTTCCTCAGACATTTCTCGTAGAGTCTAAATTAGTCTCAGGAATGGTATATAAAGTGCTGGAGATGATCCCTCCAGTGCGGAGGACGCACACAGTTGTTGGTGAGTGTTCTCTGTCATGGATGGATTTCTGAACCTCATTGTCCTCTCCGGGTTGGTCTCCGTCTTTCAAGGACAATCTCTCACTACATCTATAGGTCAGAATTTAGACTTGTGTTACCTTGCCCCTCTGCAGACCATGTTTGTTTATGAGTATTACCAGCCAGGAGATGTGACCATTGGAGGACTCTTCTCTGTACATAAAGCCATTGAAAAGATGTTCTTCGGAAGCATTCCATTTCATTTATGTTCACAGTAAGTACATTGCCATCAGTTTATTGCTTTTCTTTTTATTGTAACATTTTAAACTTTCATATGAAGTTGCAAGGGAAGTACAATGTCATTAGCACATACATTGTATCACTGCAGTTCTTCCCCGCCAGGGCTCTGTCTGCATGGAGTGTGTATGTTCTCACTCTGTTTCTGTGTGTTTCATCTCGGTTTTCTGGTGTTTCTCTTACAACACAGAGATTAAATTGGGCTTCAACTGGCCTTAAAATCAGTGGAAAGCGATTCAACGACTTTTCTCTGGAAATTGGACCACTTTCATGGAGGCAGAATTTGGTGGAATTTTAGATATTCTTGCCAAAGCAATTTGCACCAATTTGATTCCAAATGTGCACCTTGATCATACTTAGCAGACCTCCCTCCTTGTACAGCAGTCTCCAGGGTGAGGTCTTGGGCTGGCACCTTCATGTATGCATGTACGTATGTTGCACGTGTGGGCAGCGGCGTATTTACCATGAAGCAAACAAAGTATTTGCCTAGGTCGGCATTTTTCGGGGAAGAAGGGACACACGTGGCAGGGATGGGGGCCTGGTAAGGCTTCACCATGGAATCCGAGGTGGTTGCATGCTGCTAGAAGGTGTAAGCTTCCTGGCCAAAGAGGACACAAGGAAGGAAGACACTGGGCTTGGCTCTAGAGATGGCCGGCTGATTTCTGGAGAGGTTGAGGTTAGTTCTTGACTAATTCTCTCTCTTCAGGTGGGATGGGAGAGTGGCCAAATGGCGGCAGTAGTGGCCAGGGGGGTTATTGGCATAGAGTGGCGGCGGCTGTGGGGCAGTGCTGGTGGTGGTGGGGGGCTCCCAATTTTAGTGAACTAAATACATCAGTGCGTGTGAGTATATTATTATTTGAATTTGTTTTGTTTAAAATAAAAAAAAAACTGCATTTTTACTTAGAACCCCCAAACATTTTGTGTGTATACATATATATATATATTTTTTTTCTTTAAATAGAGGCCCTAGAGAACAAAATGGTGGGCTGCTGGGCATTGCAATTTGTATGTCACACTATATTTGTGCAGTGGTTTTTCAAAAGCAATTTTCTGGAGGAAAAAAAATACACTTTTTGTAATTTTAATGTACAAGAAAACAATATAATGCCCGATTGTTTTGGTAAAATGTAAAAGACGATGTTACGTCTAGTAAAAGATACCAAACTTGTGAGACTTTAAACTTGCGCAAGCCCGTGCGACGCTGACAAACTACGTACATTTTATTCTCCATCGGCAACACCGTAAAATCCTTTCAGGTTTCCACTTTAGATTTACACAGGAGGTCTGGTGGTAGAATTTTTGCCCTCGATCTGAGGTTCGCAGGGATACCCCATGTGTGGGGTGTGATTGCTGTTTATGTATGCATGCGATTGTCTTTGCGTGCAAACACAGGCGCTTTCATATTTTTTTCCCATTTTTTTATTTTTTCCCATTTTTACTCTGTCCGTTTATTATTATTTTTTCATCACTTTTATTGTTATCTCATGGAATGTAACAATCCCCTGTGATAGGAATAGGAAGTGACAGGTCATTAGATCCCAGATCTCTTCTCTGCCCTTCACAGCATCTGGGGAGCAAAGTGGTTAAGTGGTTAGAACTTCTTCGTAGCAGTACTTGGGTCATCAGTTCAAATCCCACCATGGCATCATTTGCCTGGAGTTTGCATGTTCTCCCTGTGTCTGCGTGGGTTTCCTCTAGGTACTCCAGTGTCCTCCCACACTCCAAAGGCATGCTGGTAGGTTAATTGGCTCCTGTCTAAATTGGCCCTAGTATGTGACTGTATGAATGATTTAGGGACCTTAGATTGTACGCTCCTCGGGGGCGGGGACTGATGTGAATGTACAATATATGTAAAGCGCTACGTAAATTGTACCTGAAAAAAATAAAAATCACATCATGATCAGATGCTTTCTCAATTTAAAAATGGAGCTATTTACATCTGGAGCAACCGGAAGTGATGAATGCCCATCGTTTCTGCTTTCTGAGACCATAGAGATGATTGGAGCCATTCTGTTCTCCAATTATCCGGCAGAAGCACCAGCTGAACATCTGGGTCTCCCGATGGGACAGAGTCTGAGAAAGCTGCGGAGGGTGGAATGAGGGGGGGTGGGGGGAACCTCCTCTCCCTCTGCTTGTAAAAGCAATCCAGCAGCTAATTGGCCACTAGGTTTGCTTTTACAAGAAATTCAACTGGCTGAAAAAACAATACAGGAATTATGGCGGCAGCTGCGACCGTCATCCTGGTATGACCACCAAAATTCCAGCAACGTACCGATACGTTGCCGATCATACTCTCCATCCTCACAGCAGTTGGCTGGGGGGAGGGTGAGAAGGGAGAGCCAGCTAGCAGCACTGCATAAGGGCACTGTGGGGGATCGAGGGGTGCCACAGGGGGGGTTGGTTGCACGGGAGTCACAGCAGCAGGGATTCTTTAACCCTTTAGGCCATGAATCCCATGCAATTGCTGGCGGGAGAGGCAGAGGAGAGATGCTGGAAATTGAATGGGAGCCACAGAAGGTCGGTGCTGGGTGAGGTAGAAGGGGGGCTGGGGTGGGTAGGGTCAGAGCTGGGGGAAAAGATAAGGGGGAGGAAGCGACAAGTAAGGGGGGGGCAGTTTAGAAACTAGAGAGGAGAAGTAGAGGAGAGAAGGCAACAGGTGAGTTGGGGGGGCGGGGGTCACATTTTAGGTTACTAGCTCTGATCTCTTGTTAGTTGATACTCAAAGCTATCATTTTGTCCAGCAGAGTCAGCTGAATATTTCTGCTATGAGGTCAGGACCTCTGAAGTGACCATGAGCTTACAGCCGACACAGGAACATGAGGAATGTCAGGTCCGTACGGCGTATGGACCTGGCCAGCTGGAAGCAAGTCTGTAGGTCTGTATGCTGTAAGGAGAGAAGGGATGAATACTATCCATCCACTGAGCGGCAATATAACTATTCTAGCTTTGAAGATACAGTATATATTGTATATACAGTCAGGGCTGTGGATAAGGGGGTACCACCAGTCCTCCTGTACAGGGGGGCAGGGGGGCCCAGGCAGCTGGGTGATCCAGATGTGGGCAGTGAGAGCGATCGGCACGGCGGGGGGAGGCAATTACTGGACCCAATGAATGGCTGTCTTTGCAGCAGCTGAAAGCTTCTCCTCTCCCTCCTGCTGGCTTTCAGCTGCTGCAGAGAGAGCCATACAGGGGATCAGTCCCAGTAATTGCCCCCTAGCTGCACCTATCACTCTCTCTGTGCACCACATGTTTCCCCCTGCTGCCCAGGTCCCCCCTGCGTGCCCCTACCCCCTCAGTGCTGCTGGATTCTCTCCTCTCCTTCCCACCGGCAGATACAAGAACACAATAGGATCCTTCATAGAGAGCGGGGGAAGGGCACAGTAAACATGTCACATTTACCAGGCCCTTCCTTTCCTGAATGAATGCAATTAGTGAATGGTACCAATTGCTCACTGTGTTCATTCATAAACCGAAGCATAGTAAACTGTGTTTCTTTGGGGGAGGGCTCTTTCAGGTTGGCTTTATGGGGCCCCATGGTTTCTAACTACTGCCCTGTATACAGTATACACATATTGTAGGAATATGTCTCAAATGGTTAGGTCTTCGGGGGAAGAAATTACTTGTAACGGAGGGAAAGCGGGGGTGGGGGGTAGAGATTCAGTGAAAGAGTCACATAATTAAAGAGGACCTGCTAGTGTAGATGTGGCACATCTGTTTTGCTCCCACCTATTGTATGCTGAAAATCTATGTATCCATCTACTTCAGCCTTCACTTCTTGTTGCCGCCTACTGTGCCCTATATTACCGGGATGTTTCTTTATCAGACGCTGTATGTTTTCAGTGCCTCGGTTCACCTTGTCTCTGTTTTGAATTTAATCGTTCAATAAACCAGGAACAATATGTCCATCTACATCATACTTTAGAGGGTCATTAGTAACGGATCTTTTACATCTTTTTAATGTTTATTTTATTATTTAAAAACACACGTTCTAAATGTTTGCACAATCTACATGTTATATGTCATACTTTCCAAATTCTTTGCAGGTTGGATGCAACAGAGTATGAATACTTGATGGCGTTTTTCTTTGCAATTGAAGACATTAACAAGGATCCCGACATCCTTCCCAATGTTACTCTGGGCTATCACTTGTTTGATTCATGTGGGTATCCAAACAAAGCAATAGATTTCATCTTCAGGATACTCTCTGGTTATAGAAGATATGCTCCAAACTACTCTTGTATGGAAAGTTCAGAGGTTGTTGGCTTTGTGGGTGATACCACTTTCCTAACAACACTGGCCATGGTTGAGGTCTTGAATATTTACCAGTACACACAGGTAGATTGCCACTTCTGAAACATTATTTTTCTATACAGGTCTGGATATGCAATGTATGCAAGCTGGAGATGCCTCAGGAACAGGGGCAAACTGACCACTCGGGCACTGCTTGAAGGCCCAGGATCAGTAGGGGGCCCCATGAGATGCCCCTGGAACCTTTCATAGGCTTTTTTGGGTGTGGTTTGAGTGTGGGTGAGGACACAGGATCCCCATGATCCCCTATTGCCTGGGAATCCCATGAGCTGTCAGTCCGCCCCTGCTCAGGAATACTAGTTAATAGAAAGTTAAAGAAGATTTTTACGATCCTGCCCACTATTACCTGGTAGTGAGTTCTTCTTGGTACTCTAGAGAGTTCTTGTCGAAACTCACCCACCCTGCAGGTCCATCACTGTCCAGCTGAGATCCTGTTCTCTGGCAGTGGTTGGTCCCATGCCATCATGTTCTATTGTGATGTCATCGATAGGTGGCCAGATGTTCTGGGTTCAGCCTCCCAATGGCACAACACTAGACCCGCCCCCTCCTTGTTTCTCCAATGAAAGCCTATGCCTTCTGGGTTATGTGACGTGAGTATCCCAGGAAGCAAGGGGAGACCTAGGCGAATGACATGCGGGGGCAACAATTCATGTTAAAAAAAGGTAACTAAAGGAAAATAAAACCCAGCCCTAATCATGCAGAGGACAGGAGGAGGTGTGGAGTGGAGGGATGTAGTATTGGAGGGTGAAGATCACCTTTACATATCATCCTTTGGTGCCAACCAAGTAGTGGCTATAAAAAAAAAGTTGGAATTTTGGTGTCACTCCTTTTTTAAGTCAGTTGTAAAGCCACATCTACAATATTGGGGACAGCTGTGGGCATCATACTGTAGAACTGGACAGCATGGGCTGCAGAGGTCGTGATTGCAACCCCGACCCTAGCTCTAGGGGGCCCGTGCGCTCTCCTGGTCATATTAGTGTACCCAAGCGCTCTGCCCCCCACTCTCCCCGCTTGAACCCCCCCATACAGTGGCTTTTCCACTATCACGTACCCAGTGATGGAGGCCAATGGAGAGAGGGCTTCCCTTGCAGCTAAGTTCGAGACTCCCCTGGATATGGGACAGCAGGAGTCAGGCCCAAAGAAGCACGGGTCGCCTGTAGGAGTGCTTCTCAGAGGTACACCCAGGAGCACAGCTGATGCACTGGAATGGAGTCTGAAGACAGGTGGCACCTCTGAGAGGTATGCAAGCCTTCAGGGAAGCAGAAGACCACAGGGTAGTCAGTTCAAAACCAAGGTCAAGTGCCAGGTGGAGATTGGAGCAGACGTAGTCAATAGGATAGCCGGGGTCATACACAGAGGAGCGGGGGAGAATATCCGTTAGCCAGGGTCAGGTCAGGAGTCAGGCAGAGAAGACAGATCCAAGAGCAAGCCGGGTCGGTAGAATGTATGGGATTTATGGGGTGTAGGGGATATACGGGGTGTATGGGATGTACAGGATGTATGAGATGTACGGGGTGTACGGGCTTCATGGGATGTACGGGGTATATGGGATGTACGAGATGTACGGGATGTACGGGGTGTATGGGATGTACGGGGTGTATGGGATGTACGGGATGTATAGGATGTATGGGGTGTACGGAATGTATGGGGTGTATGGGATGTATGGGATGTACAGGGTGTATGGGGTGTACAGGGTGTATAGGATGTATGGGGTGTATGGGATGTACAGGGTGTATAGGATGTATGGGGTGTACAGAGTGTATGGGATGTAGGGGGTGTATGGGATGTAGGGGGTATACAGGATGTACGGGATGTACGGGATGTACGAGATGTACACAGTGTATGGGATGTATGGGGTGTACAGAGTGTATGGGATGTATGGGGTGTATGGGATGTATGGGGTGTACAAACAATATCTCCTTTTGCTATAAAACATATCTAATGAAAATATTAGAAAAATCTAATTTCTTCATAAATTTAGGCCAATATGTATTCTGCTACATATTGCCCCAAGTATTGGCCCGCCGGCCTTTCCACACACATGGACTTTAATGGCCCCCCAGTCTTAGTCCGTAGGGTTCAATATTGAGTTGGCCCCGCCCTTTGCAGCTATAACAGCTTCAACTCTTCTGGGAAGGCCATTCACAAGGTTTAGGAGGGTGTCTATGGGAAGGCTGGACCATTCTTCCAGAAGCACATTTGTCAGGTCAGGCACTGATGTCGGGGGAGGAGGCCTGGCTCGCAGTCTCTGCTCTAATTCATCCCAAAGGTGTTCTATGGGGTTGAGGTCAGGACTCTGTGCAGGACAGTCAAGTTCCTCCACCCCAAACTGGCTCCTCCATGTCTTTATGGACCTTGCTTTGTGCACTGGTGGGCAGTCATGTTGGAACAGGAAGGGGCCATCCCCAAAATCTTCCCAAAAAGTTGGGAGCATGAAACTGTCCAGAATGTCACCTTAACCCCTTGACGCCGGCACCTCCTGAGGGTTTCAGAAGCCGGGAGGTGGGACGGGGTTTTAGGGTCATGTGCTCCCGTGATTCGCCGTCACAGCGGTCACATGATCAGGAAAGGTCTCAATCAAGAAAGAGAACTTTCTGTGAGTACCGGACATTTGTGCTGGTAGCACACAGGGCGTGCACTCTCAGCACATATGTTTTTCTTAATTGCACACAAATGTGTCAAGGCCCAGACGCCGGGAGGCCGCACATTTGCGTGCGACTGGCACCAAGAGATAAGCCCCCCTCCACCAAATTTACACTTGGCACAATGCAGTCAGGCAAGTACCGTTCTCCTGGCAACCACCAAACCCAGACACACCCATTTGCAGACTGCCAGATAGAGGAGCGTGATTGGACACTCCAGAGAACACGTCTCCTCTGCTCTAGAGTCCAGTGGCGGCATACTTTACACCACAGCATCCGACGCTTTGCATTGCACTTGGTGATGGAAGGCTTGGATGCAGCTGCTCGGCCATGGAAACCCATTCCATGAAGCTCTCTAAGCACTGTTGTTGGGCTCATCTGAAGGCCACACCAAGTTTGGAGGTCTTTAGCTATTGACTCTGCAGACAGTTGGCGACTTCTGCGCACTGTGCGCTTCAGCATGCGCTGACCCCGCCCTGTCATGTGACGTGGCCTACCACTTGGTGGCTGAGTGGCTGTTGTTCCCAGTTGCTTCCACTTTCTTATAATCCCATTAACAGTTGAATGTGGAATATTTAGTAGCCAGGAAAAGTCACGGATGGACTTATTGCCCAGGTGGCCACCTATCACGGGACCACGCTTGGAGTCACTGAGCTCCTGAGAGCGACACATTCTTTTACCAATGTTTGTAGAAGCAGTCTGCATGCCTAGGGGCTTGATTGTACACACCTGTGTCCATTAAGGAGATTGGAGCACCTGAATCACATGATATGGAGGGGATTGGAACACCTGAATCCAATGATATGGAGGGGATTGGAACACCTGAATCACATGATATGGAGGGGATTGGAACACCTGAATCACATGATATGGAGGGGATTGGAACACCTGAATCACATGATATGGAGGGGATTGGAACACCTGAATCACATGATATGGAGGGGATTGGAACACCTGAATCCAATGATATGGAGGGGATTGGAACACCTGAATCACATGATATGGAGGGGATTGGAACACCTGAGTTACATGATTGGGGGAGGTTTGGAACACCTGAATCACATGATTGGGAGGGCGGGGACAATACTTTGGGCAATATGGTGTATCTGCATAATTTGTTTTTAATAACACACTGAAATTTTTTTCTTTCACTGTCATAATATGCAGATATAGTAAGAGAAATAGTAAAATAGATACATTGTTGTTTTCAATATTATTTATTACAGGTACTTATATAATGCCATCAATTTACGCAGCACTTTACATATATATATTGTACATTCACATCAGTCCCCGCCCCCGAGGGGCGTACAATCTAAGGTCCCTAACTCACATTCATACATACACATACTAGGGACAATTTAGACAGGAGCCAATTAACCTTCCAGCATATCTTTGGAGTGTGGGAGGAAACCGGAGTACCCAGAGGAAACCCACACAGGCACAGGGAGAACATGCAAACTCCAGGCAGGTGGTGCTGTGGTTGGGATTCGAACCAGGCGGAAGTGCTAACCATTTAGCCACTGTGTTGCCCGTAACCTTGTTACAATATATTTGTGAATGAAGCCTGAAGTGTTTGCAGTCTCCCTTCACACAGGAGCTGCTGCTAGCACTCCTGTTACGCAAAAAGAGGATTTGCATCCAAAAACATTGAATTGGGTGAAGTCAGGGCTTCAGGAATATGAATGTATTTTCACTTTTGCACTCAAATGTGTTTTATGGCCCCCTCACCACCTGCTTTAACCCCTTGGATCCTGCACAAGCACCCCCATTCAATTGAAAGTGACAGGGGGTATAACTTCTGCTACAGCTATGAAGCAAAGAATTGCAGCGACATATGTACACCCCTGGCCTCTGTCTCTGCAGCTAAAAAGGCAGCAGTTAGGGGTGGTAAAACCACTGCTCAACCACAAGGTTTTACCACCTCCACCCACATGTGTGAATGAGCCCTAACAGTGCTAGCAGTCAGTGTCCCCAATCACCGCTATACCAGGCCAGTGTCACGAAAGGGCCTCGACCACATGTGGGGTGCTTTCTGCAGCACAACCTCCCATGTGAATGAGCCAGAAAAGTGCAGCCAGTTACAGTGTCCAAAAACTAAATCGGCGGTCAGGATATTAGATGTGTAATATATACCCCTAGAATGCCTGAAGGTGCTCCTTGGATTTTGGGCCTCTCTATGTGGCTAGGCTGTGAAAAAGTCTCACAGATATGGTACCCCCTTGCTCGGGGGGAGTAGCAGCAGGGCTTTTTTTCAGCAGGAATGTGGGAAAATGCAGTTCCAGCACCTCCAGTAATGAATGTATTTAATTGCAAGAGGTGGTGGGGTGTCCAAAAACTAATTCGGTGGTCAGGAAATTAGATGTGTAATATATACCCCTAGAAAGTCTGAAGGTGTTCCTTGGATTTTGGGCCTCTCTATGTGGCTAGGCTGTGAAAAGTCTCACACACATGTTACCCTCTTACTCAGGGGGAGTAGCAGCAGGGCTTTTTTTCAGCGGGAACACGGGGGGGGGGGGGGGAACACAGTTCCGGCATCAACAGCACTAAATGTATTTATTTGCAAGAGGTGGTAGGGTGTACTGCAGGGTCCATTGATGCTGGCTGCTGGTCGATCTATTGTCATAGGAGGGGATCTATTTTTTTTTTGGGGGGGGGGATTGTCTATTGATGCTGGGGAGGTCTTCTTTTGATAGTGGGGGTCTGTTGATGCTGGGGAGGTCTTATGTTGCTGTGGGGTCATTTGTTGCTGGGAGGGATCTACTATTGAGGGCAGGATCTATTATTGCTATCTGCTGGAGGGTCTATTGATGCTGGCTGTGGGGAGATCTGCTGATGTTGCCTGGGGACCATTGCTGATGGGGTGGGGGGTATTTTGTCGCAGGTGGTCCATTGTTGCTGGGTGGGGGTCTATTGCTGCTGGCTGCAGGGGATCATTTTGCTGCTTTTCTTGTTATCATTACAAATTCCATACAAATTGATACTTGGTTCTGTACTCTCTAAGAGGGCGGTACTGGGAAGCAGGTAAGGGGAGGAAAGCAGGGATGGTGCGGGACGGAAGCAGGGCGTGACCGGAAAGAAAGAGTTCCTGAACCTATTCTTTCAGAAAAAAAGCCCTGAGTAGCAGAATGTGTTTTGGGGTGCAATTCTTACTATGCCCATGCTGTGTGTGAGAAATATCTTGTTATTTGACAAATTTGTTTAAAAAAAATACATTTTCATTTTCATTCTGCATTTTCTAAATATTTTGTGGCAAAAAGATGAAATCTTCAACAGCCTCACCACACCTCCCAAAACCCAGGAGTTGGAAGTTTGTAGGGACAGATTGGACTTAGGGGACTTCGGGTCTTCTGCTGGAGGTAGTTTGTGATGAAGGAGGTCTTTTATGCTCAAATGCTGTACAAGGATCCCAGGACTTGGGTCAATGAAGAGAGAAACCGGGGTAAAGTACAGCGTTTTGAGGAGGTACTGGGTAATAGGTACATAGGCAGCACCTCGTCAAAGGGGTACTGGATAATGGGTGCATAGGCAGGCAGCACCTCCTCAAAGGGGTATTGGATAATAGGTGCATAGGCAGCGCCTCCTCAAAGGGGTACTGGATAATAGGCGCATAGGCAGCACCTCCTCAAAGGGGTACTGGATAATAGGCGCATAGGCAGCACCTCCTCAAAGGGGTATTAGATAATAGGTACATAGGCAGCACCTCCTCAAAGGGGTACTGGATAATAGGCACACAGGCAGCACCTTCTGAAAGGGGTACTGGATAATAGGTGCATAGGCAGCATCTCCTCAAAGGGGTACTGGGTAATAGGTGCATAGGCAGCACCTCCTCAAAGGGGTATTAGATAATAGGCACATAGGCAGCACCTCCTCAAAGGGGTACTGGATAATAGGTGCATAGGCAGCATCTCCTCAAAGTACTGGCTTTTGCCCTTGTCTCGAGATCTAAAGGCGTGCCCATCCAAAACCTGAGCCTCTCGTTAATGACCCAAATTCTGGAGTCTTGCACAAGCATTCAATCATGACCAGGGGAGTAAAGATGGCTTGTCCCCCTTTCTCTTGGACCATTACCTTCTCCCCTTCACATTAATTAACCACTTGGACAACCAGCTGGAGTTAATGGCTAAAACAGCCTTTTATTACAACAATAAATAACATTTGTAAATAATGTAAATCCACTATAAGTGGAGCTCATCAGGTCCCAGAAGGCATCAATAAACAAAGCTACCTGCGTCTTCCAGGTCCCAGAAGGCATCAATAAACAAAGCTACCTGCGTCTTCCAGGTCCCAGAAGGCATCAATAAACAAAGCTACCTGCGTCTTCCAGGTCCCAGAAGGCATCAATAAACAAAGCTACCTGCGTCTTCCAGGTCCCAGAAGGCATCAATAAACAAAGCTACCTGCGTCCTACTTAAAATAGACCTCCAGCCGCAACACCACCGACTCGGAGACAACCACCCGCAGATACCACCATCAGAAAAAACTGGGAGCCGTACCTCGGACGGGTCCCTACAAAGTACCTTTTTGTGCTCACAGTAACCTACGAGGACTATGCACCCAGCTGGCTCCAGTCAGCACTAACCAACACGACCACCACCCAAAAAAACGGGCAAGACACAACGTGTAGTGAAGAAAACGTTCCTTTTCTAGTCTTCCCCCTCCCACACCCCATTCAAACCACCCCCCCCCATGGCTCCACCTGCTCCTATCTTAACCACTTAGCACTCCCCATCCTATTTCTTGCCAACTTCGATGACTCTCCACCCCTTTAACCCCTGTCATGCCGGCCCTCCGCTCATGTCTTCTCCTTTCCTCTTACTCTGGTCCTCCCTTAAAAAATGGCATTCACCACAAGCTGCCTCCAGCAGAGAACCCAACGTCCTCAGAGCCCAGTTCCTCACTGTGACATCATCCACAATAATGGACAATATGCCTCCAGTCCTCTGATGCCTTGGGATCCATTCACATCTGGGCATGTTTGATCCGATCCCAATCCGCTGTGCAAAAATGACAAATCACATCTGGACACCTACCAGGCGTGTTCAGGTGCCATTTATTTTTAATGGCACTTAAAACGCGGTGCGATTCTTCCCGTGATTGTTGTATGATAAATGGAGCTGCAATCGCGGAAGTCACATGGTGTGACGCTTGACACCCCAACAGAAGCCCCAGCTCCTTCTTAGGCCACGAGATTCGGGGGATGAGGTTCGCTGCAATTGCAGAGCGATTTATTGTGCAACAACCGCGCTGCATTTTAGTCGCCACGTAAAACACCCAGATCTGAAGGGAGCGGAAAACAGCGATAATGGGGGCTGCCTCAGGACTGCTTTTCTTCCCATCTAAAATCCCCCCCCAAAAACAACCCTTCTCCTCCTCAAGTCTCCTCTTCTAACACACTAAAATCAACCCCCCCCTCCCCACCCCAAAAAAAAACAATCCTTCTCCTCCTCAAGTCTCCTCTTCTAACACACCAAAATCAACCCCCCCCCCAAAAAAAAACAATCCTTCTCCTCCTCAAGACCCCTCTTCTAACACACCAAAATCCCCCTCCTCAAATTGCCTCTCTCAGCACAAACCATCTACCCCCAACCCCCTCCAGCACAAAAATAATTCTCTCCACACAGTAAAATTCCTCCAAAATACCCCCTCCCAGCATCGACCATCCCCATCTCCCCAAATCCCCCCTACCCAGCACCCCCCCCTTCCAATGCAAACCCCCCCAACAAAAAAAATCCCCTCTTCAAGCACAAAACCCCATAAAATCCCCCTTCCCAGCCCCCCCAATCAAAATACCCCCACCCAGCACAAGGTATCCCCCCAAATCTCTCCTTCCAACACAAATTCCCCAACATTAAAAAAAATCTCCCTCCCCAGCCCCCAAAAAATACTCCTCCCAGAACAAATGATCTCCCCAAATCCTCCCCCAACTACAAAAAAATGTAGTTTAGTCATGGTTTATCTAGTTTATCCAAATCATGGTTTATCCAGTCATGGTTTATCTAGTCATGGTTTATCCAGTCATGGTTTATCCAGTCATGGTTTATCTAGTAATGGTTTATCTAATCATGGTTTATCCAGTCATGGTTTATCTAATCATGGTTTATCCAGTCATGGTTTATCCAGTCATGGTTTATCCAGTCATGGTTTATCCAGTCATGGTTTATCTAATCATGGTTTATCCAGTCATGGTTTATCCAGTCATGGTTTATCTAGTCATGGTTTATCCAGTCATGGTTTATCTAATCATGGTTTATCCAGTCATGGTTTATCTAGTCATGGTTTATCCAGTCATGGTTTATCTAGTCATGGTTTATCCAGTCATGGTTTATCCAGTCATGGTTTATCCAGTCATGGTTTATCTAGTAATGGTTTATCTAGTCATGGTTTATCTAGTCATGGTTTATCTAGTCATGGTTTATCTAGTCATGGTTTATCTAGTAATGGTTTATCTAGTCATGGTTTATCTAGTCATGGTTTATCTAGTTTATCCAAGTCATGGTTTATCTAGTTGTAGTCACATTCAGCTGGACCTGTTCTGTGATGTTGAAGATGTTCTGTAGATTCACAAGCCACTTTTTCAGAAGTGAAGGAGAAGTTTGGAAAAGCTTTGAATCATCCATGACATTATGGAACAAGTCCAGCTAAATGCAATAACTACCACAACCTCTCTCGTGTTTCTTGTGTCTCTTCAGATCAGCCATCGAGTTACCGACCCTCTCCTGAGCGATAGAGAAAAGTTCCCAAATTTTTACCGCACCGTTCCTAGTAGCTGGGTTTGGTATGAGATGGTTATAAAGGTCCTAAAACTGTTTAGATGGAGTTGGGTCGGAATCATCACATCGAATGATGGCACCGGAGAAATGGAACTGAGGGAGCTGAGAAACGAGATGACCAGACACGGGATCTGTATAGAATTTGTCATCTACCTGACCAAGAATGTGGACATTAACAGACGGAGAATGATGATTATTGAGAAGTCAACCACCAACGTTGTTGTAGTATGCGGCCATTTTTTAATTGAATATCTTGTCTTTTGTACAGAATCCAAAGCTCTGAGAGAAAATATCACATTAATTCTCAATCAGTCATGGAATGTAATTTCATATCCAGAGGTCATTCTAATGGAAACCTGTAACTGTAGCTTATTACCGATCTATCCTTCCCGCTACATTCCAGGATTCGATCTTTACATGGAGAACCTACATCCATCCAAACGGCCAGCCGATCCATTGCTGGAAGATATTTGGCTCTCAATGTTCAACTGTCTGTCTTCTAATGAAGCTAAAAATAAGATGTTCAGATTTTTAGGTTTTCTTCCTAATGTCACCTGCACTGGGCGGGAACAGATCGCATATCGATTCAGCAGAAAGCATGGCTCAGAGTTTTATTCCATCTACAGTGCGGTGTACGCTCTGGCTCAGGCTTTGAACAATATGAAACTAAGTAGAAATACGTTTGGAAAGTATGGATTAGGACGAAAGGTACGTTTATTTTCTATGTTTATCTTTTCCTCTACAGCAGGGTGCCAGACTCAATGTCATCGCGGGCCGAGTCAGCGTTATGGTTGCCCTCAAAGGGCCGGTTGTGTCTGTAAGATTGTATAAATGTATCTACTCGTTATCATACTAAATGGTTGCCTCTGCATTCACATTGTATTGGTTTTAGTAATACCTAGTGTTGGACTTCATGTTCGACTCGAACATTGGTCATTCATGTGTTCGGTGTACACACGAGCGGTAAGGGTGTTCGGCATGCTGTTTGCCCGCCGCGCCCCACAATGCTCTGCGCCCTGACAGTGCATGGTGATTGGCTAAAGCAAGGCACCTGACCACAGGTGCAGAACACAATGACATCACAAGGGGGCAGGTTCACCTGGTTGATGTCACTGGGTGGCCCCACCCCTTAGATATTTAAGAGTTCTTTTTCCCTGAAGAAGGAGTGAAGACACACCGAAACGCGTTGATTATATAGAAGCTATCTCTGTAATCATATGTATGGATGGTGATGTTACAACATTTTTAATGGCTGGCCAAACATAGTCATACTGGGGATCCTTGTCATGCAATTATTACTTAGATGGTGATGCTGTACTATGACTTTGGATGACGTATTGTATGGTATGTCTACATGCTAAAATCATTTTTTGACACAATAAAAAGCTTGTACTTTTTACTAAGCGTTTTTCGGTATACATCTATGCCTTCAAAGTCCCAAGTCCTATAGGGGGTCCCCCCCCCCCTCCACCTGGTGACATCTAATGTTTCCAGTCACTGATATCCCATCATGTGTGGTCCAAATGAGCACCTGAGGACAGGAAACAATGAAATGTAAATACTCTGGGTGTCCGGGAAGGCTTTTATTGTAGAGAGTAAGCACACCACATAGCCAACTGCTTTTGCAATACGTTTGTATTAGGCATATATAGGACATACAATCAATATACAGAACATACAATCAACATACAGGACATATAATCAATATACAGGGCATACAATCAATATACAGGGCATACAATCAATATACACGGCATACAATCAACATACAGGACATACAATCAACATACAGGGCATACAATCAACATACAGGACATACAATCAACATACAGGGCATACAATCAACATACAGGACATACAATCAACATACAGGGCATACAATCAATATACAGGGCATATAATCAATATACAGGACATACAATCAACATACAGGACATACAATCAATATACAGGGCATGCAATCGATATACAGGGCATGCAATCGATATACAGGACATATAATCGATATACAGGGCATACAATCGATATACAGGGCATACAATTGATATACAGGACATACAATCGATATACAGGACATACAATTGATATACAGGACATACAATCGATATACAGGGCATACAATCGATATACAGGACATACAATTGATATACAGGGCATACAATCGATATACAGGGCATACAATTGATATACAGGGCATACAATCGATATACAGGACATACTATCGATATACAGGGCATACAATCGATATACAGGGCTTACAATCAATATACAGGGCATACAATCGATATACAGGGCATACAATCAATATACAGGACATACAATCACCTAGCATCTGACATGATGCATAATACAACAAAGATGTACATTGTTCAGTCCCAGCAAAGAACACGCATGCATATATGTGCAATCAGCTACCGGTAGGAGGTTCTTGAGGAAAGGGGTTTTTGGATCCCCAAAACGTTGTTTTTTTTCCTCCTCCTCCTCCTCTCTCTTTTCACCAGAGTCTGCCTCAGCTTTCTTTTGTTTTCTTTTTTTTATTCTTTTTTAGGTATTGTATTCCTGTTTGTATTTCTGAACATCAGCTCTCATACGTGTTTCGTGTAGCTCATGTTATTCAACAATGGAGCGTCCATCTTTGTTGTGTTATGCTTGATGTTAGATAACATACAAACATCAGAAATACAATGATAGTCCTCTACTGACAAGTGAAGAAATAGCTCCAAAAACAATATTAATATTAAAAAAATTATTATGTATCCAAATACAGTATCACTTTTCCAAGACTAAGTGCCCACATGGAAGAAAAATATATTTGAAATATATTTTAAGAATATTCTTCCCAAATATATTGACATATATTTGAAATGCTAAAATTTGGCCATATTGAATATATTTTAAAAAAAATATATATATATATATACTGTATGTAGAAATGCGTTGTTTTTACAAAATATATGAAAAATATTTTTAGAATTACATTTCAAATATACTGCCTGTCTTTAAAATAAAAATCTACATTTTTAGAATGCATTTACAAATATATGTTTTGTATATGTTAAAAAAATTTGAAGAGTATATTTAAAAAATATGTATTTTTAAAAATATTTTTCATTTATTTTGTAATATAAAAAATTCACTTCAACATACAGTATATATATATATTCTCCATCCTGAAGGATTCTGCTGTGTGCTTGCAGCTGCCGGAGGAAAGTAGAGGAGGAAAGCCGGCATCACTGCTGGGTTGGGGGCACACTGGGGTGCCTGGGCAGTAGGAGGAAACATATAGAGCACAGGGAGGGTGATGGGTGTGGTGGAAGGGGGGCAATTACTGGAATTGATCCCCCGTATGGTTCTCTCTGCAGCAGCTGAAAGCCAGCGGGAGGGAGAGGAGAAGCTGGCTTTCAGCTGCTGCAGAGAGAACCATACGGGGGATCAATTCCAGTAATTGCCCCCCCCCCCCACCATGCTTATCACCCTCTGTGCCCACGTCCGATTCACCCAGCTGTCTGGGACCCCTGCTGGCCTGGGCCCCATACAGGAGGGCTGGTGGTAGCTCCTTTTCCATGGCCTTGGCTGCACTGGTTCATTTCTGTCCTATCTACAGCATTTCTGTGTATCCTGTTACCAGTTCCTGTGCTTGGCTCCTTGTTACTGACCCGGCTTGCCTGTGACTACACTTGAACGCTACCTACCCTGACCCCGGCTTGTCTCTGGAATCTGTTCCACCATTACTGACCTCTTGGCCTGTATCCTGACTACTCTGCTGCCTGCTGCTTATACCTGGTCAGATCTTCTGTTATGGACCCAACACACCTGACTCAGTTGCCTGCCTTGTTCTGTCTGCCAAGTGCTCCCTGACTAGTGTCCTGCCTACCTTCTCTGCCAGCCTGCTCAGCACCAGCAACCAGTCATCTGCCAGCCAAGCTCCAGCCAGTCTGCCCCTTGCCAGTCCTGGGTCTAATTCATCTGCCCATCATCTGATGTCTCTCCTGGTGCTGTGACAAGGTCATGTATAGCCTGGGGCAAAGATGCCAAATGGTGCCCCCCTCCCCAGAATGTATGAGCATTATGTGTCATCAATAGTCCCCTACCTTCCTTCCAAAAAAAATCTAAGCACTAATCTGCATGCTTACCCCAAGCATAAATTCTCTTTGCAAGCCAAATTCCCTTCAAACAAAAATCCCCACTCTTCCAGTACTCCTGCCAGCTTGTAGGTAGGCACTCTCTATGCAGCGCCCCCCACCTCACATGATACCAAAGAGCCCAGGGCAGCTGTCCCTCCTGCCCACTCCATGTCCCTGCCCTGGTGTCTCCTATTTGGCTCATCTTTGGGGAAGCACAAGTGACGTACCCGCTGGACACACTACAGGCACTTATACCCCACCGAGCTCTTGCAGTCACTGTCTCACTACCAGAGCTATAAGAAAGGCCTTCCTCTTCATGTCGGGGTCTACCACCAGGTGTGTGACACTGTGACCAGGAGTCCTGGGGTTTGTTGTAGCCCAGAGGATTGTGGGGAATATAAGGGGCCTGCACCCACTGCTCAACAAAAAGGGATTCCACTAGACTACGAAATCCTAGATAACTAACGATAGGAAATGCAAATGCTTGCCCAACATATGGCTCCATCAGTGAGATGTGACTCCATCAGTGAGACATGTGATACCATCAATGAGACATGTGACTCCATCAGTGAGATGTGACTCCATCAGTGAGACATGTGACTCCATCGGTGAGACATGTGACTCCATCAGTGAGATGTGACTCCATCGGTGAGACATGTGACTCCATCAGTGAGATGTGACTCCATCAGTGAGACGTGATACCATCGGTGAGACATGTGACTCCATCGGTGAGACATGTGACTCCATCGGTGAGACATGTGACACCATCGGTGAGACATGCGACACCATCGTTGAGACATGTGACTCCATCGGTGAGACATGCGACTCCATCGGTGAGACATGGGACACCATCGGTGAGACATGTGACTCCATCGGTGAGACATGGGACACCATCGGTGAGACATGTGACACCATCGTTGAGACATGTGACTCCATCGGTGAGACATGTGACTCCATCGGTGAGACATGTGACTCCATCGGTGAGACATGTGACACCATCGTTGAGACATGTGACTCCATCGGTGAGACATGTGACTCCATCGGTGAGACATGGGACACCATCGGTGAGACATGTGACTCCATCGGTGAGACATGTGACTCCATCGGTGAGACATGTGACTCCATCGGTGAGACATGTGACTCCATCGGTGAGACATGTGACTCCATCGGTGAGACATGTGACTCCATCGGTGAGACATGTGACTCCATCGGTGAGACATGTGACTCCATCAGTGAGACATGTGACACCATCGTTGAGACATGTGACTCCATCAGTGAAAGCACAGAGCAAATAAACAGTATTTTACAAATGTGAACATTTTTACATCTAGTGTCAAAGTTGGTAGAGCGGTAATTTTTCATTTGACTCTGAAATGGTGAATTTAGAAGTAAGATGTTCCAGTAAATATCTTTTTCCTTTGAAAGCTGCACAGATATGTCCGGACGGTACACTACATGAGCACGGACAGAGAGGAGGTCTTCTTTAATGAGCGAGGAGAACTACCCATCGACATTTATTTAGGAAAGCTGATCTATTATGAACCTTCAGAGGGAAATGTTAAAATCAAGGCAGAATACATGACAAGCAGTTCGACTTTAGAAAAACAGAAGTGGGAAGATTTTTCCGGAGGGGTCCAGTGGAAATGGGGCAAAGTAAGTTTCCCCATGTTTCTGTATGGTGCAGTTTGATTTCTCATTCCAGATATTGATGGTCTAATGATAGGAAAGACTCAGCTATACACCACACAGGCAAAAAAAAAAATAAAAAATTTCCAAACATGCAAGAGATTTGCAGACCTCCGAACATTGTAGAGCTCTATCTATAAGGTCTTCAGGCCAACCTCCGAGACCGCACTGAAGGACTCCAGGAAGCGGTGATACTTCTATAACTGATAATCAACGTGTGATATTCACATACATTTATATATTCATACAGATTTATCCAGTGTGCAGAAAATATATAAAATTCATAATTTTCTGGCTCCTGAATTGCTCAATTCACAATTCTCCCAATAAGACATCAACATTTGTGAATTAAAAAAATGAAAGTAAAAATCAGGCATGTAATGTATTTGGAGCGCAGGGAGAGAGCACACGGAGATTTCACGGATCCCAACATGTGGGCATTCATTGGGGATTTTTTCAGGGTACAGTCAATAGGTCCATTAGTCCACAGATCAACACCAGACACAGCAACACAGTAAAGTTCTCTGGATGGCAATATGGGAAAACAGGGGGCCGATAGTCTACAGGGTTCAACAGGACAGAGTGTTGGGGGTTCTTTGGGAATTGGGGTTCATGGGGAGAATTGGGGGAGAATTGGGCTCAGTCTTTCGGGTAGCACCGGGTTAGTCCACTTACTGGATGCGGGGAGCTGGACACAGAGGGTTACAGTCCACACAGGCAACACAGGGTCAATCCACACAGGCAGCTCCTGGCAGCGAAGGGCTATGTCCACCAGGCTCACAGGCAGCAAAGGGTTAAGTCCGCCAGGCTCACAGGCAGCAAAGGGTTAAGTCCATCAGGTTCACAGGCAGAAAATGGTTAAGTCCACCAGGCTTACGGGCAGCAAAGGGTTAAGTCCATCAGGTTCACAGGCAGAAAATGGTTAAGTCCACCAGGCTTACGGGCAGCAAAGGGTTAAGTCCATCAGGTTCACAGGCAGAAAAGGGTTAAGTCCACCAGGTTCACGGGCAGCAAAGGGTTAATCCGCACAGAGAAGCTTCAGGCAGCAAAGGGTTAAGTCCGCCAGGCGAGAGATCCAGGCAGCAAAGGGTTAATCCACACAGAGCAGCTCCAGGCAGTGGAGAGTTAACCCCACACAGGGGAGGGATCCGGCAGCGACTGGCAGGCAGTGGAGCTCAGTGAGAGGAGGGGGATTGGATCAATGGGGAGGCTGGCCCGGAGCTCAGACCTCGCTCACACTAGCAGGGACGACAGTCAGGAGATCTACCCTGGGACCACGCTCTGCATTAAATACTTAGCATCTGGTTACCATGGCAACGGGCCCAGCTCCCTGTGTCTCCAGCCCAGCACAGGGAACGCAGCCTTTGTCCATGTCGGGCACAGAGCGCGGGAAGACGGGATCGGGACGTGCACATGGGGACAGGGAGCGGGGTGACAAGCGGGAGCCTGCACGTGGATTCCCACTGCAGAGGGGCCCACTTTCTGGCGTTGGCCAGGGGAGCAGGATGCTCTCTCAGCAGGGGGCCAGATTGCTGGCAACAGAAGAGCGAGGGGCTGTTGGGGGGGAGGATGTGGAACTGCTACCCATTCACACAAAAAAAAAAGTGTAGTGTAAAAAAAGACAGGAGACAATCTTTGATGAGTCCTTTATTAAAAATAAAAAAATTAAAAATGTCCCCCAAAGTAGATCCAATGCCAATCACAATGCCTGCCACCGGCACTACCCAAAAAAAGACCAAAAAAAAAGCGTTACGCTCTCAATGCCAGATCCTGCCGTCTGACAGCTGTGCCCCAGATGACAGTTCTTAAATACTGTCATGATGTCACAAGGGGTGGGGTTCACCCCACCCCCTTGTGATATTCTCACGCGCTGTGGTCAGGGTGCAGTGCATTGTGGGGCACAGCAGATGAACGGCTGAACGCCCTTACCATCCATGTGTTCGCCGAACACAGGAATGGTTAATGTTCAAGTCGAACTTAGGTTAGATTCCAACATGAAGCCCATCCCTATTCTGTGTATATACTCTTGAATTGTAGTCCTGTAATTCTTAGGAATAACTCCCTGAAATCTGTCCAAACAAGAGTCTAGTAAACATCCCGGTATGGTAAAACTTGAAACACGAAATCATAAATTACAATATAATAAATAATCATAAAAAATAATAATAATATAATAATAATACATTTTATTCAATAATGTAATCAAACCAAAAACACTGAAATGTGAAATAGAGCGCCAAGTTCGCCCATCGCTGAGCTCAGTCGCAGAATCGTTTTCAGTGTCTGATGAGGAATTTCCCCCACCAATCATTATCACTCAATTCTGCAAGTGGTTCTGATTTACTATCGCTGTTCTCTAGCCGGTCTAAAACCGCGTCTGACCTAAAGGGACGCTTTTTGGACGCCATGGACGTTTCTCAGTTTCCAGGCAGAAAGGGCGGTAAAAATGCAGGCAGGGCGCCGGACAAAGCACTCGGGACAAAATGTATGTGAAATGGTTGGATACAGGAATGTTATACTATGTGATTTTAGTGTATTTAGTGAATGTCACTTTTTTTACATTTTTGAAATTCCCGCCGGTTCCGTCCCCACGCTTGCAGGTGATTAGGGATTTCACGGCTTTACACCTGAAATATACAACCTTGCAGACGAGAGCTCGGAATGATATGTTTATTAGTGATAATACAATTGTATGAGAGCGCCCATGCCCCGCCCATGCCCCGCCTATGCCCCGCCCATCAGATGCTCTGATTAGATATGTGACAGTCCATACATTTATAGGGTTTTTCATGGCTTGTTGCCCACCTTTCTGCTTATCAGTTACACTCCACAATATTTGCCTTTTACACTTCAGGATATCTTATCGAGACATTTTGTCAAACATTCATCATTACTCGGCAGTTTTTGACAACTTACACAAACGTACATAAAATATCTTTTATAAGCCTTTGGAAGCAGCAGAAGCCATTTTAAATGCTAATGGAGCAGAATACATTCACTTAATGATAAATGATGGCAATAATAGCCATATCTAATATAATAAACCTTAATATACAGTGGGGATGGAAAGTTTGGGCACCCCAGCTAAAAATTTGTATTAATGTGCATAAAGAAGCCAAGGAAAGATGGAAAAATCTCCAAAAGGCATCAAATTACAGATTAGACATTCTTATAATATGTCAACAAAAGTTAGATTTTATTTCCATCATTTACACTTTAAAAATAACAGAAAACAAAAAAATGGCGTCTGCAAAAGTTTGGGCCCCCTGCAGAATTTATAGCATGCACTGCCCCCTTTGCCAAGCTGAGACCTGCCAGTGTCATGGATTGTTCTCAATCATCGTCTGGGAAGACCAGATGATGTCAATCTCAAAGGTTTTAAATGCCCAGACTCATCTGACCTTGCCCCAACAATCAGCACCATGGGTTTTTTTAAGCAGTTGTCTAGAAAACTGAAACTGAAAATAGTTGACGCTCACAAAGCTGGAGAAGGCTATAAGAAGATAGCAAAGCGTTTTCAGATGTCAATATCCTCTATTCGGAATGTAATTAAGAAATGGCAGTCATCAGGAACAGTGGAAGTTAAAGCAAGATCTGGAAGACCAAGAAAAATATCAGACAGAACAGCTCGCAGGATTGTGAGAAAAACTATTCAAAACCCACGTTTGACGGCACGATCCTTCCAGAAAGATCTGGCAGACACTGGAGTTGTGGTCACTATTCCACTATAAAGAGATACTTGTACAAATATGGTCTTCATGGAAGAGTCATCAGAAGAAAACCTCTTCTACGTCCTCTCCACAAAAATCATCGTTTGAACTTTGCAAATGAACATATAGACAAGCCTGATGCATTTTGGAAACAAGTTCTGTGGACCGATGAGGTTAAAATTGAACTTTTTGGCCGAAATGAGCAAAGGTACGTTTGGAGAAGAAGGGGCACAGAATTGAATGAAAAGAACCTCTGTCCAACTGTGAAGCATGGGGTTGGATCAATCATGCTTTGGGGTTGTGTTGCAGCCAGTGGCACAGGGAACATCTCACGAGTAGAAGGAAAAATGGATTCAATAAAATTTCAGCAAATTTTGGATGGTAACTTGATGCCATCTGTGGAAAAGCTGAAGTTAAAGAGAGGATGGCTTCTACAAATGGATAATGATCCTAAACACACCTGGAAATCTATGGGGGATTACATCAAGAGGCGTAAACTGAAGGTTTTGCCATGGCCTTCACAATCTCCTGACTTCAACATAATTGAAAATCTATGGATAGACCTTAAAAGAGCCGTGCGTGACAGACAGCCCAGAAATCTCAAAGAACTGGAAGACTTTTGTAAGGAAGAATGGGCAAAGATACCTCAAACAAGAATTGAAAGACTCTTGGCTGGCTACAAAAAGCGTTTACAAGCTGTGATACTTGCCAAAGGGGGCAGTACAAGATATTAACTCTGCAGGGGGCCCAAACTTTTGCAGACGCCATTTTTTTGTTTTCTGTTATTTTGAAAGTGTAAATGATGGAAATAAAATCTAACCTTTGTTGACATATTATAAGAATGTCTAATCTGTAATTTGATGCCTTTTGGAGATTTTTCCATCTTTCCTTGGCTTCTTTATGCACATTAATACAAATTTTTAGCTGGGGTGCCCAAACTTTCGATCCCCACTGTATATATATATGTATTAATCAATTTAAACACTCTTATTTAATTAGAATATATTACTATGATGTAGGATATAGTAAGGATCACTTTTATCCTTATACACAGGGAACGGAACCCGGAAGACGGCATCGGCCAGAGACGCTGCACGGGGGACATCACGGGACCGCAGGACCCCCTGGAAAGATCCAAGAGCAACGCTGCAGGGTAATCCCGAGTGTAGCTCGGGGGGGTTACCGCTTCTGGTACTGAAAGTTAACCCCGAGCTACACTCGGGAATACCGCCAGGGGGGTTAAGTGAGGAGTAGCGGCTTCAATGATCAATAAGTGGGAGGGGTGGCAGGAGACCAAAGCAGCAACTTACTAGCTAAAGTCACTATATGTACAGTTAAAAAGTATGTGAACCCCTTGGGATTACGTGGCGTTTTGCATGAATTGGGCATAAAATGTGCTCTGAACGTCATCTAAGTCACAACAATAGAAGAACACAGTCTGCTGAACATAATACTACACAAACATTAGATGTTGCCATGGTTTAATTGCACATAACATGTAAACATTCAGTGCAGGGAGGAAAAAGTATGTGAACCTTTGGACTTAATAACTGGTTGACCCTCCTTTGGCAGCAATAACCTCAACCAAACGTTTCCTGTAGTTGCAGATCAGACCTGCACAACGATCTGGAGTCATTTTGGACCACTCCTCTTCACAAAACTGTTTCAGTGTAGCAATATTCTTGGGATGTCTGGTGTGAATCGCTCTCTTAAGGTCATGCCACAGCATTTCAATCGGGTTGAGGTCAGGACTCTGACTGGGCCACTCCAGAAGGCGTATTCTCTGCTGTTGCAGCCATTGTTTTGTTTAATGACTTGTATGCTTTGGGTCATTGTCCTGTTGCATCACCCATCCTCTGCGGAGCTTCAGTTCTTGCAACTGTATAGTGGAGCTGCCCAGCATTATGGCTTTCAAAGTCCTAACATTTAGTCAGGTGTCTGTGGTAGTGAGCCCTTGTAGATCGAGTGATACCTCAGCCTGGAGAGGAAGTCCAAGAGAAGCAACCTTTCTCTATGGTTTCTTAGGTCAATAGAGCAGCATTATGTTTGGCTACACTGTGCCCATGTGATTGGCGGTGGCCATCTTGGGTCAGCAGGGTCTATTTAAGTTGAGAGAAGGAGAAGAAGCGCCTCTAAGTGCAGTATATCACTTTATTCAGGTTTAAAGGTAGGAACACTCACATAGTTGAGGTAAATAATAGCATAAAAACCATGGTATGGTGTAAACATCGGTCAGGTGGGTATACAGGGTGAAGAGCTGTCATCGGTGTGGAGTATATAGTAGTCAGCGTGCCGCTGGAGCGGCGTGGTGGCTGGAGGCAAACAGCTGTGGAGCCAGCCGGCGTGCACGTCCTCACTCAAAGCCGGGTGGAATGCATGCTGGAACACAGCGACGGTGTGGTCGTGATAACGTCAGATACCCAAGGTGCACTGCGACGCGTTTAGGAGCGTTTCAGAGCATGCACTAGCCGGGAAAGGTGGAAGTGCGCTCCTTTATCAAGCAGCTATTTAAGTCCCTGCTCTGGAATTTCTGTGCGCTTCTAGTGTGTTGCCAGTGTAGGGAGAAACCCAAACCTGGGCCTTCTGCGGTGAGTAGCAATGTTTCTTCTTGCTGAGCCACCTGCTGGACAGCTCCCTTGACAACTATTTGGATGATCCTATCTTGACCTTGTTTTTCATGAACCTTGAACCCCTTGCTCCTCCCATGAACTTCCTGATATAAGCCATGTCTCTGCACTTCCTGTTTGCCAGATTATTGTGCTCTCCAGCCAGTATTTTGCTCCTTGCCTTCTCTGTTATTATTCATATTTTGCTATCACTTTTTATTGACCCTTGGCTTGTTCTCGACTACGCTTCTGCCTGATCCCAACCTGCAGCTGCTCCTTACCGACCTTGGCTTGTTCTCGACTACGCTTCTGCCTGATCCCAACCTGCAGCTGCTCATTACCAACCTTGGCTTGTTCTCGACTACGCTTCTGCCTGATCCCAACCTGCGACTGCTCATTACCGACCTTGGCTTGTTTTCGGCTACGCTTCTGCCTGATCCCAACCTGAGACCGGTCATTACTGACCTTGGCTTGTTCTCAACTACGCTTCTGCCTGATCCCAACCTGAGACTGCTCATTACCGACCTTGGCTTGTTCTCGACTACGCTTCTGCCTGATCCCAACCTGAGACTGCTCATTACCGACCTTGGCTTGTTCTCAACTACGCTTCTGCCTGATCCCAAACTGAGACTGGTCGTTACCGACCTTGGCTTGTTCTCGACTACGATTCTGCCTGATCCCAACCTGAGACTGGTCATTACCGACCTTGGCTTTGGCTTGTTCTCGACTATGCTTCTGCCTGATCCCAACCTGAGACTGGTCATTACCGACCTTAGCTTGTTCTTGACTACGCTTCTGCCTGATCCCAACCTGAGACTGCTCATTACCAACCTTGGCTTGTTTTCGACTACGCTTCTGCCTGATCCCAACCTGAGACTGCTCATTACTGACCTTGGCTTGTTCTCGACTACGCTTCTGCCTGATCCCAACCTGCGACTGCTCCTTACCGACCTTGGCTTGTTCTCGACTATGCTTCTGCCTGATCCCAACCTGCGACTGCTCCTTACCGACCTTGGCTTGTTCTCGATTACGCTTCTACCTGATCCCAACCTGAGACTGGTCATTACCGACCTTGGCTTGTTCTCGACTACGCTTCTGCCTGATCCCAACCTGTGGCTGCTCATTACTGATCTTGGCTTGTTCTCGACTACGCTTCTGCCTGATCCCAACCTGCGACTGCTCATTACCGACCTTGGCCTGTTCTCGACTACGCTTCTGCCTGATCCCAACCTGCGACTGCTCATTACCGACCTTGTCTTGTTCTCGACTATGCTTCTGCCTGATCCCAACCTGTGGCTGCTCATTACTGACCTTGGCTTGTTCTCGACTATGCTTCTGCCTGATCCCAACCTGCGACTGCGCATTACCAACCTTGGCTTGTTCTCGATTACGCTTCTTCCTGATCCCAACCTGAGACTGGTCATTACCAACCTTGTCTTGTTCTCGACTACGCTTCTGCCTGATCCCAACCTGTGGCTGGTCATTACCGACCTTGTCTTGTTCTCGACTACGCTTCTGCCTGATCCCAACCTGTGACTGCTCATTACCGACCTTGGCTTGTTCTCGACTACGCTTCTGCCTGATCCCAACCTGCGACTGCGCATTACCGACCTTGGCTTGTTCTCGACTACGCTTCTGCCTGATCCCAACCTGCGACTGCGCATTACCGACCTTGGCTTGTTCTCGACTACGCTTCTGCCTGATCCCAACCTGTGACTGCTCATTACCGACCTTGGCTTGTTCTCGACTACGCTTCTGCCTGATCCCAACCTGAGACTGGTCATTACCGACCTTGGCTTGTTCTCGACTACGCTTCTGCCCGATCCCAACCTGGGACTGCTCATTACCGACCTTGGCTTGTTCTCGACTACGCTTCTGCCTGATCCCAACCTGCGACTGCTCATTACCGACCTTGGCTTGTTCTCGACTACGCTTCTGCCCGATCCCAACCTGAGACTGGTCATTACCGACCTTGGCTTGTTCTCGACTACGTTTTTGCCTGATCGCAACCTACAGCTGCTCATTACCAACCTTGTCTTGTTCTCGACTACGCTTCTGCCTAATACCAACTTCTGCCTGACCGTGACAGAAACCCTATTTGTTAGGAAAAGTAACTAGCTGTAGGGAAAGGTTCCTGATGAGAAGGGAAAGATTAAGGACTTGCTGTCCTGGAAAGGAGCTTCCCTCTTGGGATCGGCCAGGGCGCGCTTCACCCTCTGAAACAGCCATTGTTGGCACCACCTCCACATCTGACTACATTGAACTGAGATTTATTTCCCTAGCGGTGCTCTCCCGCCAAGGTGTTTGTGACATTGGCATTCTGTTTAATACAAGTTCCAAGTTTTACTGAAACCAGACTCTGTGTTTTTACTGCCCGCACCGTGCTGCCCCTCCCCACACGTACATTATTTTAGTGTGTACAAAAAACAGTTGTTTTCCTACATGTATGAGAACCTGAAGTATTTTTCTAATTCTGACCAAAAAAAAATGTTTTTCTTTCAGTTTCCCCTAGCTCGCTGCAATGAGCCGTGTCCTCCGGGACACAGGAAAGGTCCAACTGGAGGAATCCATTCCTGCTGCTATCACTGTGTGCCGTGCTCTGATGGGGAAATCTCCAATGTATCAGGTGACAAATACCAGCGCACAATCATTAAAGAACAGATGCTCTAAAAATGTTATTTTGTTATCTTTTAATCAGTTAATAATTGTAATAATTTGTGGCATATTGTATTCTGTTCTTCCTTCATAGACAGTGAGATCTGCCACAAATGTCCTGACGACCATTGGCCAGATGAGGGACGAGTAATCTGTATTCCCAAAACGTATGACTATCTCTCCGAGACAAATATCATAGCTCTAGCTTTCTATGGTGTCTCTATATTATGTTCTGCTGGAACTCTCTATATACTGACATTGTTCATTTTATTCCGGGACACTCCAGTAGTGAAAGCCAATAACTGGACTGTGAGCTTCGTCCTCCTGACCTCCATCTTGCTGAGCTTCCTCTGCATCTTCTTGTTCCTCGGACGTCCTGTGGATATAACCTGCATGCTGAGACAAGTGTCATTTGGGGTCTTCTTCTCCATTGCTGTCTCTTGTGTTCTGGCCAAGACCATCACCGTCTGCATTGCCTTCAAGGCCTCCAAACCTGGCAGCTACTGGAGGAAGTGGTTGGGGGAGAAGATTTCTAACTCTGTTGTCATAATCTGTTCCTCTGTCCAAGTTGTGATCTGTGTCATTTGGCTGTCAGTGTCTCCTCCTTACCAAGAGTATGACATGGACTCCTATCCTGGAAAGATCATCATTCAGTGTAATGAGGGGTCAGTTATCGGCTTCTACTCTATGTTGGGTTATATGGGGTTTCTAGCCGCTGTGAGTTTTATTCTGGCTTTCATGGTGAGGACATTACCGGACAGTTTTAACGAGGCCAAGTACATCACCTTCAGCATGCTGGTGTTCTGCAGTGTCTGGATTGCCATGATCCCAGCCTATCTGAGCACCAGAGGGAAATACATGGTGGCTTTGGAGGTATTTGCCATACTGGCCTCCAGTGCTGGATTATTAGGATGTATATTTTTCCCAAAATGTTACATAATTATCATAACACCTGAAAGAAATTCCCACAGATATATTTTGGACAAAATCAAAACCCAACCTTATTTTTAGAGTACATCAAAGTTGTGTTGAGGGCTAATTTGTGTGTTTAGATTAAAAGGGGACAATAGTGTGTACCTAACCTAAGACTCTTCTAAAAACAGTCCTGAATACCAGGTAATAAATATATGTGTTTAACAGTTAGTTTATCATTTACAAAGAGTATATTTTATGGTATATACAGTATATCCTATGTGAGGTGTATCCTATGTGAGGTATATCCTATGTGAGGTGTATCCTATGTGAGGTGTATCCTATGTGATGTACAGTTGTGTTCAAAATAATAGCAGTGAGTTGAAAAAAGTGAATAAAGCTGAAAATCCTTCTAATAGCTTTTATTTCCATCCACACAAATGCATTGGGAACACGACACATTCTATTCCAAATCACAACATGAAGAAAAATACATCAAATTTGTGTTGTTCCTCTAAAACAATGGAAGAAAAGTAAATATTAGACAGTTCAAAAAAATCGCAGTGTTTGTATTCTTCTTTACAAACTCAAACATTCACTATATAAACTGAGAAATGTTTGAAGATTTTGATTTCCTTTGAATCACTTAATATTTGGTTGTAGTCGCACTGTTTCTGAGAACTGCTGTACATCTGTGTTGCATGGAGTCCCCCAACTTCTGGCCCCTGTGATCAGGTATTCCAGCCCAGGATGATTGGACCACATTCCACAGTTCTTCTCTATTTCTTGGTTTTGCCTCAGAAACGGCATTTTTGATGTCACCCCACAAGTTTTCTATTGGATGAAGATCCGGGGATTGGGCTGGCCACTCCATAACGTCCATCTTGTTGGTCTGGAACCAAGATGTTGCCCGTTTACTGGTGTGTTTGGGGTCGTTGCCTTGTTGGAACACCCATTTCAAGGGCATTTCCTCTTCAGCATAAGGCAGCATGACCTCTTCAAGTATTCTGATGGATTCAAACTGATCCATGATCCCTGGTATGCGATAAATAGGCCCAACACCGTAGTATGAGAAACATCCCCATATCATGATGCTTGCACCACCATGCTTCACTGTCTTCACAGTGTACTGTGGCTTGAATTCAGTGTTTGGGGGTCGTCTGACAAACTGTCTCCGCCCACTAGACCCAAAAAGAACAATCTTACTTTCATCAGTCCACAAAATGTTGCGCCATTTCTCTTTAGGCCGGTCAATGTGCTCTTTGGCAGATTGTAACCTCTTCAGCACGTCTTTTTCCCAACAGTGGGACTTTGCGGGGACTTCTTGCAGATAGCTTGGCTTCACATTGGTGTCTTCTAATTGTAATAGTCCTCACAGGGAACGTCACACCTTCTTTCATCTTCCTGGAGCTGATTGTTGGCTGAGTCTGCCCCATTTTGGCTATTCTTCTATCCATTCCAATGGTAGTTTTTCGCTTTCTTCCACGTCTTTCAGGTTTTGGTTGCCATTTTAAAGCATTTGCCATCATTTTAGCTGAGCAGTCGATCATTTTCTGCACTTCTTTATATGTTTTCCTCTCTCCAATCAACTTTTTAATCAAGGTACGCTGTTCTTCTGAACAATGTCTGGAACGACCCATTTTCCTCAGAATTTCAGAGAGAAATGCACTGTAACCAGCATGTCCAACATTTGCTGCCTTCCTTCCTTAAATAAGGGCAATAATTGCCACCTGTTTATCAAAGAATGAATGACCTCACTAATAGAACTCCACACGGCTATTATTGTGAACACGCCCCTTTCAATGAGTGATTCAATGACACAGAATCAGCAGCATGCATGTCATGACTGTTGGGTCTGTTGGATTTCTATTCCTCTACTACACCTGCTAGGAAATTATTTGCCATGTAGAAATATCATTTCTACCAAAAACAGTGATTGATCCGGTTAGTGATGTCTGACTGCTATTATTTTCAACACAACTGTATATCCTACGCAAGGTACATCCTATGTGAGGTATATCCTATGCAATGTATATCCTATGTGATGTATATCCTATGCGAGGTGTATCCTATGCGAGGTATATCCTATGCAATGTGTATCTGTCAAGGTCCTACCTTTTCCCTGAGGTTATGTTACTCCATGTGCTGGCGTCCATCTTGGATTCTGCTGTGCATGATGGGAATCCTTTTATGCCTTCAGGTCTCTGTGGTCCATCCCCCAGAGGGGTGTGGCTGATGACATATAAGCCTGTGGCCCGCACATGCTCTTTGCACTTGTGTCTTGTGTCTTTGTGTTGCTATTACTCTGTTCTGACTTTCGTGACTCTCCTGGTATCTGATTCGGCTTGTGACTTGACTATTCTTTGTATTCTCCTTTGATCTGACCCTCTGTTGCTGAACCCGGCTCGTGACCTGTGATTCTCGTCTGCTGTCCTGTACTGTTTTGTCCTGTTGTTGTTGACCCGGCTTGTCTGACTACTCTTTTGTCTCTTCCACCAGCTACACGCCATTGGCGGCGGCCATTGCCGCAGCTGAGGTGTCTCGGGGGCCGCGACCTGGTTCCTGGCTGCGTCAAGTCCATCCCCACCATCAGGGGCCCTGGTGAAGGGCAGCCTGGGACTTAGACTCCGCGCCCTGAGGGACTTCGGTCTGTGGGTAGTGGTTGTCGTCAGCCAGTGCGTTACATTGTTAGGCCTGCCTGTCCGTTCCTCGGCCACTGCCCTGACAGTACCCTATGCGAGGTATATCCTATGCGATGTATATCCTATGTGATGTGTATCCTATGCGATGTGTATCCTATGTGATGTATATCCTATGCGATGTATATCCTATGTGATGTATATCCTATGCGAGGTATATCCTATGCGAGGTGTATCCTATGCGAGGTATATCCTATGCGAGGTGTATCCTATGCGAGGTATATCCTATGCGAGGTACATCCTATGTATCCTATGTGAGGTGTATCCTATGTGATGTATATCCTATGCGATGTGTATCCTATGTGATGTATATCCTATGCGATGTATATCCTATGTGATGTGTATCCTATGCGAGGTGTATCCTATGCGAGGTATATCCTATGCGAGGTGTATCCTATGCGAGGTATATCCTATGCGAGGTGTATCCTATGCGAGGTACATCCTATGTATCCTATGCGATGTGTATCCTATGTGATGTATATCCTATGCGAGGTGTATCCTATGCGAGGTACATCCTATGTATCCTATGTGAGGTGTATCCTATGTGATGTATATCCTATGTGATGTGTATCCTATGTGAGGTGTATCCTATGTGAGGTATATCCTATGTATCCTATGTGAGGTATATCCTATGTATCCAATGTGAGGTGTATCCTATGCGAGGTGTATCCTATGTGATGTATATCCTATGTGGGGGAAAGCTGATTAAGCACCTTAATATATTCTTTTGTTATATGATCTGCTGTTCTTTAGATTCAAATGGGGCTTGGAGTCCAGATAACTCAATTGGACTAGTATATCTTCCTCTATAGTATATCTTCCTCTATAGTATGTCTTCCTCTATAGTATGTCTTCCTCTATAGTATATCTTCCTCTATAGTATGTCTTCCTCTATAGTATGTCTTCCTCTATAGTATGTCTTCCTCTATAGTATGTCTTCCTCTATAGTATGTCTTCCTCTATAGTATGTCTTCCTCTATAGTATGTCTTCTTCTATAGTATGTCTTCTTCTATAGTATGTCTTCCTCTATAGTGTGTCTTCCTCTATAGTGTGTCTTCCTCTATAGTGTGTCTTCCTCTATAGTGTGTCTTCCTCTATAGCGTGTCTTCCTCTATAGCGTGTCTTCCTCTATAGCGTGTCTTCCTCTATAGCGTGTCTTCCTCTATAGCGTGTCTTCCTCTATAGCGTGTCTTCCTCTATAGCGTGTCTTCCTCTACAGCGTGTCTTCCTCTATAGCATGTCTTCCTCTACAGCATGTCTTCCTCTACAGTATGTCTTCCTCTATAGTATGTCTTCCTCTATAGCGTGTCTTCCTCTACAGTATGTCTTCCTCTATAGCGTGTCTTCCTCTACAGCATGTCTTCCTCTACAGTATGTCTTCCTCTATAGTATGTCTTCCTCTATAGCGTGTCTTCCTCTATAGTATGTCTTCCTCTATAGTATGTCTTCCTCTATAGCGTGTCTTCCTCTACAGTATGTCTTCCTCTATAGCATGTCTTCCTCTATAGCAGTGATGGCGAACCTATGGCACGCGTGCCAGAGCTGGCACGCAGAGCCATCTCAGTGGGCACACCAGGAGGAAGAGAGGAAGAGGAAGAGAACGCGCTCTCCTGCGCACCTCCGGGGGCACGAATTGGGCGATCTCCGTGATCGCTGTGTCCTGCGGACACAGCTGATCACGTGACATGGTAAAAGGCCAATCACAGTGGCCTTTTACCACGTGATCAGCCGTGTCCAATGACACGCTGATCACCGGGAAATGCAAATGCCGGTTCTTGGCTGCACTTTCCTCACGCTGTCAGATCGTGAGGAAAGTACTGCCGAAAACCGGCAGTTGTCAGAACAGGGATCGGCACCGATCATCAGGGTCACTGATCATCAGTGCCCTGATGATCGGTGCCCACCTGTGCCACACACAAGTTCCGCCCACTTGTGCCCAGCAATGCGCCCACCTGTGCCCAGCAGTGCGCCCACCTATGCCCAGCAGTGCGCCCACCTATGCCCAGCAATGCGCCCACCTATGCCCAGCAGTGCGCCCACCTGTGCCCAGCAATGCACCCACGTGTGCCCAGCAGTGCGCCCACCTGTGCCCAGCAATGCACCCACGTGTGCCCAGCAATGCGCCCACCTGTGCCCAGCAATGCGCCCACCTGTGCCCAGCAGTGCGCCCACCTGTGCCCAGCAATGCGCCCACCTGTGCCCAGCAATGCACCCACGTGTGCCCAGCAGTGCGCCCACCTGTGCCCAGCAATGCACCCACCTGTGCCCAACAGTGCGCCCACCTGTCCCCAGCAATGCACCCACCAGTGCCCACCTGTGCCGCCCACCAGTGCCCATCAGTGCAGCCCAGCAGTGCTGCCAGTCAGTGCCACCAGTCAGTGCCCAGCGGTTGTGCCAGTCAGTGCCCAGCAGTGATGTCAGTCAGTGCCACCTATCAGTGCTGTCTATCAGTACCCATTATCAGTGTCGCCTATCAGTGCCACCTATCTGTGACACCTCATTAGTGCTGCCCATCAGTGCCACCCATCAATGATGCCCAGCAGTGCCGCCGGTCAGTGCCGTCTGTCAGTGCCTCCAGTTGGTGCTGTCAGTGCCGCTTATCAGTGCCCATCATTTCCTGCATATCAGTGCATCATCAGAGCCTCCTCATCAATGCTCACCAGTGCCGCCTCATCAGTGCTACCTATCTGTGCCGCCTCATCAATGCCCATCAGTGCTGCCTATCAGTGCAGCCTCACCAACGCACATCAAAGAAGAAATATTACCTGTTTGCAAAATTTTAGAATAGAAGCAAAGGAAACCTTTTATGTCTTTAATTTTTTGCTCTTTTTTCATTTATAGTGCAAAAAATAAAACACCCAGTGGTGATTAAATACCACCAAAAAAAGCTCTATTTGTGTGAAAAAATGATAAAAATTGCATATGGTTACAGTGTTGCATGACCGCACAATTATCTTTGTTAAGTGCAACAGCACTGAAAGCTGAAAATTGTCCTGGGCAGGAAGGGGGTAGAAGTGCCCGGTAGGCAAGTGATTAATTCCAGTGTTGGCACTTTGAAATAAAAAAGTTGGTTTTGTGTTGCAGTTTGGGCACTCGGGCTCAAAAAGGTTCGCCATCACTGCTCTATAGCATGTCTTCCTCTATAGCATGTCTTCCTCTATAGCATGTCTTCCTCTATAGCATGTCTTCCTCTATAGCATGTCTTCCTCTATAGCATGTCTTCCTCTATAGCATGTCTTCCTCTATAGCATGTCTTCCTCTATAGCATGTCTTCCTCTATAGCATGTCTTCCTCTATAGCATGTCTTCCTCTATAGCATGTCTTCCTCTATAGTATGTCTTCCTCTATAGCATGTCTTCCTCTATAGTATATCTTCCTCTACAGCATGTCTTCCTCTATAGTATGTCTTCTTCTATAGTATGTCTTCCTCTATAGTATGTCTTCCTCTATAGTATGTCTTCTTCTATAGTATGTCTTCCTCTACAGCATGTCTTCCTCTATAGTATGTCTTCCTCTATAGTATGTCTTCTTCTATAGTATGTCTTCCTCTACAGCATGTCTTCCTCTATAGTATATCTTCTTCTATAGTATGTCTTCCTCTATAGTATGTCTTCCTCTATAGTATGTCTTCTTCTATAGTATGTCTTCCTCTATAGTATGTCTTCCTCTATAGTATGTCTTCCTCTATAGTATGTCTTCCTCTATAGTATGTCTTCCTCTATAGTATGTCTTCCTCTATAGTATGTCTTCCTCTATAGTATATCTTCCTCTATAGTATGTCTTCCTCTATAGTATGTCTTCCTCTATAGCATGTCTTCCTCTATAGCATGTCTTCCTCTATAGTATATCTTCCTCTATAGTACTGCTTAAAGGATACGTTCACCTTGACAAAAAAAATAATAAAGGTGCATCTTTTTTGCAGATAAAAAACAGTACATTGACTTATTTTTTATTAGAAGCCTGGAAAGCATTGCCCCCACAATCAGGGCTGCTGTTAGAAACCATGGGGCCCCATACAGCCAACCTGACAGGGCCCCCCAAACCATGGGGCCCCATACAGCCAACCTGACAAGCCCCCTCCATTCCCAAAAAAAACCCAATTTGCTATGCTTCAATATGAATTAACACAGTGATTCATTGGTACCAATTACTCACTGTGTTCATTCAGGAAAGGAAGGGGCTGGTAAATGAGACATATTTACCAGACCCTTCCCCCACTCTCCTTCCTGAAGGATCCTATTGTATACTTGCAGCTGCCGATGGGAATGAGAAGAGGGAAGCCGGCAACATTACAGGGGTGGGAGTAGAAGGGGGAAACTGTATGGTGTACAGGGAGGGTGATGGGTGCACCGGGGGGGGCAATTACTATAACTGTTTCCCTGTATGGCTCTCTCTGCAGCAGCTGAAATCCAGCGGGACGGAGAGGGAAGAAGCCAACTTTCAGCTGCTGCAGAGCGAGCCGTACCCAGGGGATCAGTTACAGTAATTGCCCCTCCCCCGCTGTTCCAATCACTCTCCATGCCCCCATCCAATTCACCCAGCTGCCTGGGCCCCTCTGCTGACCTGGGCCCCTTACAGGAGGACTGGTGGTATCCCCTTATCCATGGCCCTGCCCACAATCAGCGTAAGGTGTCCGTACCTCATACGGGCAGGCAGTTACACACTGACCGGAAGCAGCAATGGACTACCTAGAGCACTCAACCTCGCCCTGGTAGTTCATTGGGACGAAATGAGGAGAGGAGTGCTCTGTATCTAAAAGGATTGCAAATTTGGAAGTCAATTCAAGAATTACATTTCGAGTAGCATCACACTAACGCATTTCAGGAGAAAGGATATTCTGGTGATAGAACCCGCGTGCTCTGGAAGGTCTGGGCTCTATGATCCTTGAAGAAGGGAGAATCCTTTCTTTGAAACGCGTTAGGCTGATGCACTTGTTGCTGCTCTAAATAGCAATTTTTGAATTGACTTCCAAACTCACCGTTCTTTTGGATACCAGGCACTCTTCCTCTTCTCAATTCGGCCCAGTCTTACTGTATATGTGGAATCAACCTAAAAGCCGTTCCAAAAAAGCAGCTGCCCAAGACCCAAGAGGGTTCACAACCTATCTCCATCATCGGGCGCAGTCCTCCCAGCAGGAATATGAAACAGGAAGGCGCTTCTAAGTGCAATATTCCAAGGACAATTTGTAATCAAAGCGGGTAAAAACACTTACAGTGTAGCAGTAAAAACCGGCTCTTAAGTCATCCATCAATTGTGGGGCATTTCCTCAAAGCAATGGAGCTGCTGTGCCGGCCAGAAGCTGCAGGGGGAGACAGGACAAGGTAAGTGCAGGAGGGATCCCAGAGCAACGCTGCAGTGTATTCCTGAGTGTAGCTCGGGGGGGTTACCGCTTGTGGTGCTGAAACTTTACCCCGAGCTACACTCGGGAATACCGCCAGGGAGGTTAATAGCAAAAAGTCCAAAATATTGTTTTTTCTCAAAATGGTTAATCTTTTTTAATTTATAGCACAAAAAATAAAAACGCACAGGCGATCAAATACCACCGAAAGAAAGTTCTATTTGTGAAGAAATATGGCGTGGTCGGGGGGGATGCTCAGGAAGGTGAGGGGTTAATGATGGCAGAATGTGTTGGTTCCTCATGGGATGGGCTTAAGCTATTAAATGACAACAAACATGTTCCATCTAAACAGAGAGGGATTCAAAGCTAAACATGTATTCAAGACAAGTGTGGTTTATGCATTTCTGACACCAAGCTAATCCGTCTAAAGAGGATCTTACACCCAACCTGATTAATGCCGCAAAAAAAGAATTCCGGGCGCAAAGCATGAGTCCAACAATGGTCCCTTTAGGACAGTTGCTCAGTCCAATTCTGTTAGAGAAGGTTCTGGTATGCAATTGGGTGTTAATGGACCTATAGGAAGCCAAGGTTCAAAAACAGCAGTTGGGTCTGTCTTGGAAATTTGCTTTAACAAATTTTTCCTTACCGTGAGTACTCGCAGTTGGATGCGCAGAAATCCCCCATAAAGCTGTGCGAATCTCGCTTACCACGACTGCAGCTTAGCCCCAAGATTACTGCGCCTCCAACTGGGTTAGCTTCTGTTGAGATGTGGGGGATGGAGCTCCGTTACCCAGGAATGATCACACGACACTCTCAGGTTGCTGTTGGAATTCACATAGAGGACATTTTCATTCTCACCCTCTGGTTTTATTACAAACACACACACGCCCCCCACATGAATAAGGTCAATCCCCTCCCACAGAACAATGCAATGGGGAGTGCCTATACACAGGATGTACATTCCGATTGGAGAGTAGCCTTTCCTATTATCTATCACTGGTCCTCCCCCATGAGCCCTCTGAGGTCAGCAGACTTCCTCCCCTTCCACCCATGAGCCCTCTGAGGTCAGCAGACTTCCTCCCCTTCCCCCCATTAGCCCTCTATGGAGAGCATATTTCCTGTCCTAGCTCCTAGCAGTATGTTCATTCTCTGTACACGCATCCCCCAGGCTAAACACCAGTCTGTACCTGGATGGGCCCGATACGATCTTTATTAAAACACATCCATCCAGATACAGTTTCAGGTCGGTAATGGGTTGTAAGATATGCATAAGCCTACACGCGGAGTTCACACCGCTTGGCGCCTTGCGTTATGAAGTCCATGTGGTACTATGCTGCTGATATGTGGATACAGGCCCGCGGCCTACCGCCGGCGGCATTCGCATCGAATGCCGTGGTGGTATACACGCCGGTCTATAAGCGCAGATCTGCCATCTCATCCATTTCCGAGCTGAGTACTGTAATACATACATTGTAAATGCGCATCGCCCAATTGCAGCCTTCAGAGCTTTAATTAAGCCACACGAGAGACATATGAATAACACTCATATATGACACATTTAAAGTTCAACCAACAATACAAAATTTCCATGACATTCCCTCCTGTTTTATCATATTCTCCTCGTGTCCCTTCTTGATCTTCTTCAGCTTGATGGGTGTAATCTCAAAACCTCAAAGAGTTGATCTTAGACCTCAGTTCCTGTAGTTGTCCCTGAGAATAAAGCTCCACGGGGTACCTGAAACAAGACCCGACGCAGACTCGACGCAAACAGGCTTGATTGAAGCAATGATCCTCAAGAGCGTTGGAACCTTCACTACAGGAAGGCTCCTGCAAAAACCACAAACAGACTTGTGGTATGAATAAGGTTTGTGATCCCACGGTAGTCTGGGGAGATCCAGCAGCAGATTCTCAAATTGCCCCTGCAGACGGGGCCACACAAGGCTGGTCTCGACCCAGACAGTTTTCCAAATCGCAGACATAAACCATGATGAGGCTTGAAGCTTGCTTGGAGGTCTTGGAGAATGTGGTCTTCAGGGAGATAAATTAGAGGGAAGCCAGGACGTAATCTGCAGAGAAGGTGGTTGGTTGGTGAGGTCTTCCTCCGATCAGTGGTTGGAGTGAGATCCCAGGAGCGGGCATGGAGATGTGGTTGTCTGCCCGAGCTTGGCTTACACGATCGATGAGGCAACAGGAACATCTCACCGCGGCATATAAGAGGCAGAGGAAAAAGAGAAGCATCAGGACATACACTCCCACTTCCTTCAACCAAGATCCGATGGAGAACAGGAAATCTCCCAATCCTCCCAAACCCTTGAACGGATTCCAACCCTCACTAGCTATAGCTCTAGCTTTTCCCTGTAGTTCACTAACTTTGTCCATATGGGCCTGGACCTTCTCATCGGTGTCTTCTATCCAAGTACAACAATCCTCTCCGATGAACTCACAGAACCCCCCTTTGGCGGCTAAAAGGTAATCAAGGGCCATCTTCTCCTGAAGCACTAAAATTCCCATCTGCCGTTGTTCTTGGGCAATTTCTCTGACAGCCTCTACGGTCTCGTTAAACATACTATCCACGATGACAGAAAAATTGTTCAGGTGCTTCATAAGTTCTATTCCCCAACCTGTCCATGAGGGGAACCAAGCCCATGCCTGGTTGCCCTCAGAGAACAGCTCCCTGCGAACTCTCCCTGCCATCCTTACCTTCTTGTGGACCATCAACTCTTCATGATCCATCACTACATAGGATGCGGGGACTAGCTTTATGAGGGCACACAAACCTTTCGCGTTCTGGGGAAATGTTCTATAGGCTGCCGAACCACACAGAAAATAGTATGGATCTGTCAGAGCAGAGCAGGAGGAGTTCCTCGTTTGGCCTCTGGCACTGAGCAACAGTTGCACAGACTGGGGGATTGCTCCCTCAGTCTGCACATCACATCCGTCCTTCCAACAAACGTGGTCTGGTCGGTCAGTGTGGTTACTCAGAAAGGAAGTCTGGTTAGTCAGATTGACAGTTATACCTCCCTCACAGGTGGTAGTCCCAAAAAACTTGTTACCTGTGCCAAAGCTGATGTTAAAGCACACCTGAGGGCTGCCTAGCTGTCCAGTTACCCATAATGGACTGACGAGGGTCCTACAGGAGCTAGAGCTAATATTGGTGCTAAAACTGATGTTACCTGCTAGAAATGTGTCATTAAGTTCTACCGACAAATGTCTACGTGGGGGCTGACCAGGGGTCCCTTGCTTTTTCATGCCGACGCGGATGTCATATAGGGCATGAACAGCGGCCATTGCGGACATGTGATGACTGGGTGGGGGCTTAGAGCATACCCAACAGTTGGTTTTGTTGGCGGTTCTGGCTAAACGCAGATGCATTTTAAATAAAAGGTTGGGGTATCTGCCGTCTTTTCCTCCGTTCGCACACATGTAAGACATACAAACAAAAAGAAAAAGGAAAATAACACCCCTCATGCTCTGGTGTAGCTGAAAAGCTTCTTGCAGTGGCTTGCGTGCACCCAGTTGTCTCGTCCCTCGAGTTTGAGTGAGGTAGGTGTCGTCAGCTGGACTTGGTATGGTCCGGTGAACAGTGGCTCGAGTCCGGTTCTTTGATGTTTCTTTAGGACGACCCAATCACCTGGCTCAATAGAACACCTGTTATTGTATTTGGATCCGGGAGCGATTCGCGAACCCGATGGTGTATCTTCTGCAGCTCCCGTTGCAGAGATTGCACGTAACCTGTAAGCTGTGAATGCAAAGACGACAACTGTTGAGGAAAGTACAACCCTGTTTTGGGAGGTCCCCCAAACAACACCTCGTAGGGTGACAGCCCATGTGGTTGCCGAGGGGCATTCCGGATGGAATAGAGGGCAATGGGGAGACACTCAGGCCAAGGTTTTTTGGTATCGGCCATGATTTTGGAGATCCTGTTTTTAAGGATTCCGTTGAGACGTTCAACCTTACCGCTACTCTCGGGGTGATACGGGGTGTGTAGCCCTTGGTTGATGTGAAGGGCTTTACATTCCTCTGCAAAGATCTGTCCAGTGAAGTGTGACCCCCTATCGGACTCGATGGTTTCAGGTAGACCCCAGCGGCACACAACCTCAGACAGGATTTTCTTCGCCGTGGTACTAGCGTTGGCACACGTGACAGGCCACGCTTCTGGCCAGCCTGAAAACATATCTACACAGACCAAGGCGTATTCGTACGGCCCACTCTTTGGTAACGAGATGTAATCGATCTGGATGCGTTGGAAGGGGTGTTCAGGTTTTGGTGAGTGCCTTTGGGGTATTACTACCGTTCTGCCAGGGTTGTGTAGGGCACAAACTAGGCAAGAAGCTGCAAAGGTAGCTGCAGCAGTACTGAACCCAGGTGCAATCCAATGCTCATCTACCAACGCACACATAGCCATCTTAGATTGGTGCCCAGAGTAATGAGCTAAGTGGGCCATCATGGGGAAAAGGGACTTTGGCAAACACCATCTTTTGTTCAGGCACCAAATGTCATTCGACCCTTGGGAGGCTCCTGCTGCTGTCCATCTAGCCTAATCCTGCAAACCCGCCTGCGATTGCAGTTTTTTAAACTCGTCTAATGAAACCTCTGAAGGAATGGCCAGCATCAGAACCCCCTTTCCTGAACCAGTGCACCGGCCTTTGCGGACCGATCTGCCAAAGCGTTTCCACATGCTTCCACACTAGTCTCAGTGGTATGAGCCTTCACCTTAAGAACAGCTATCTCCCATGGCAGGCCGAAGGCAATGAACAACCTGTCAATCAGTTCTGCATGCTTCACCGGTTTACCTGAACTTGTGAGGAATCCCCTCACTTTCCAGATGGGACCAAAGTCATGTGCAATACCAAACGCATACCTCAAATCCGTATAAACATTAATCCTCTGACCTTCATGTAACTCACATGCCCTGGCCAGTGCCCACAGCTCAGCTTCCTGAGCTGACATATGTGCGTTCAAAGAGCCCTTTTCCACAACGTCACTTTCAGTCGTGATCGCGTAACCAGTGTGTGGCTTACCGTCTTGGGTGTAGTACCTGGACCCATCGACAAAAAGATTTTTTGCTTCCGGTAGTGGCGTTTCCTTCACTGGGCTGATCGCCGCTGACTCCAGTTCCATCAAAGAAATGCAGTCGTGTCCTTTGGAGGAGAGGTTAGTAGTGGACAAAGAAGACATGTTAGTAGAAATGGTGTTAGTATTGTTAGTCGGGTTGCAAGATTCAGCACTGTCGTTGTTGTCCTCCCCCCCCTTCTCGTCTTCCAACACAGGAAGAAGAGAAGCTGGGTTAAGAATAGTGCATCGTTTGATAGAGAGTAGAGATGAGCGAATTATTCAAAAATTTGATTTGGCTGATTCGCCGAATTTCAGGAAGAAATTTGATTCGATGCAAATTTATTCGCTACGAAGTTAACTTATAAAAAGGGTTTCTAGGCTTCAGAGAGCCTTTAAATTAGTGCAGAACACTGTACCTTTAATTTAAATGCCCTTGGAGATGAGGAAGGAGAAGGAGAAGGATGAGAAGAAGGAGAAGGAGAAGGATGAGAAGAAGGAGAAGGAGAAGGATGAGAAGAAGGAGAAGGATGAGAAGAAGGAGAAGGATGAGAAGAAGGAGAAGGAGAAGGAGAAGGATGAGAAGAAGGAGAAGGAGAAGGATGAGAAGATGGAGAAGGAGAAGGATGAGAAGATGGAGAAGGAGAAGGATGAGAAGATGGAGAAGGAGAAGGATGAGAAGATGGAGAAGGAGAAGGATGAGAAGAAGGAGAAGGATGAGAAGAAGGAGAAGGATGAGAAGAAGGAGAAGGATGAGAAGAAGGAGAAGGAGAAGGATGAGAAGAAGGAGAAGGATGAGAAGAAGGAGAAGGAGAAGGATGAGAAGAAGGAGAAGGAGAAGGATGAGAAGATGGAGAAGGAGAAGGATGAGAAGAAGGAGAAGGAGAAGGATGAGAAGAAGGAGAAGGAGAAGGATGAGAAGAAGGAGAAGGATGAGAAGAAGGAGAAGGATGAGGAGAAGGAGAAGGATGAGAAGATGGAGAAGGAGAAGGATGAGAAGATGGAGAAGGAGAAGGATGAGAAGAAGGAGAAGGATGAGAAGAAGGAGAAGGATGAGAAGATGGAGAAGGATGAGAAGATGGAGAAGGATGAGAAGATGGAGAAGGATGAGAAGAAGGAGAAGGATGAGAAGAAGGATAAGGATGAGAAGAAGGAGAAGGATGAGAAGAAGGAGAAGGAGAAGGATGAGAAGAAGGAGAAGGATGAGAAGAAGGAGAAGGAGAAGGATGAGAAGAAGGAGAAGGATTAGAAGAAGGAGAAGGATGAGAAGAAGGAGAAGGATGAGAAGAAGGAGAAGGATGAGAAGAAGGAGAAGGAGAAGGAGAAGGATGAGAAGAAGGAGAAGGATGAGAAGATGGAGAAGGAGAAGGATGAGAAGAAGGAGAAGGAGAAGGATGAGAAGAAGGAGAAGGAGAAGGATGAGAAGAAGGAGAAGGAGAAGGATGAGAAGAAGGAGAAGGAGAAGGAGAAGGATGAGAAGAAGGAGAAGGAGAAGGATGAGAAGAAGGAGAAGGAGAAGGATGAGAAGAAGGAGAAGGATGAGAAGAAGGAGAAGGAGAAGGATGAGAAGAAGGAGAAGGATGAGAAGAAGGATGAGAAGAAGGATGAGAAGAAGGAGAAGGATGAGAAGAGGGATGAGAAGAGGGATGAGAAGAAGGAGAAGGATGAGAAGAAGGATGAGAAGTAGGAGAAGGATGAGAAGAAGGATGAGAAGAAGGAGAAGGATGAGAAGAAGGAGAAGGATGAGAAGAAGGAGAAGGAGAAGGATGAGAAGAAGGAGAAGGAGAAGGATGAGAAGAAGGAGAAGGAGAAGGATGAGAAGAAGGAGAAGGAGAAGGATGAGAAGAAGGAGAAGGATGAGAAGAGGGAGAAGGAGAAGGATGAGAAGAAGGAGAAGGAGAAGGATGAGAAGAAGGAGAAGGATGAGAAGAAGGAGAAGGAGAAGGATGAGAAGAAGGAGAAGGAGAAGGATGAGAAGAAGGAGAAGGAGAAGGATGAGAAGAAGGAGAAGGAGAAGGATGAGAAGAAGGAGAAGGATGAGAAGAAGGAGAAGGATGAGAAGAAGGAGAAGGAGAAGGATGAGAAGAAGGAGAAGGATGAGAAGATGGAGAAGGAGAAGGATGAGAAGAAGGAGAAGGATGAGAAGAAGGAGAAGGATGAGGATGAGGATGAAGAAGAAGAAGAAGAAGAAGTAAGATGAAAATAAGAAGAATTCCAAGCCGGCAAAAGTGTATCTGCAGAGCTCCGCTATTTCTGACAGTTCTGTGACATTCCCTCCATACAGCGGTTGAAACATTGTATCTATTTGTTTCCATAAATGGAAACAAATAGATACAATGTTTCAACCGCTGTATGGAGGGAATGTCACAGAACTGTCAGAAATAGCGGAGCTCTGCAGATACACTTAGCGGAGCTCTGCAGATAGATACAGCGGTTGAAACATAGGCTATGTTTCAACCGCTGTATGGAGTGAATGTCAGAGAACTGTCAGAAATAGCCTATTTCTGACAGTTCTCTGACATTCACTCCATACAGCGGTTGAAACATAGCCTATGTTTCAACCGCTGTATCTATCTGCAGAGCTCCGCTAAGTGTATCTGCATAAATCTGCAGAGCTCCGCTATTTCTGACAGTTCTGTGACATTCCCTCCATACAGCGGTTGAAACCGCTGTATGGAGTGAATGTCACAGAACTGTCAGAAATAGCCTATTTCTGACAGTTCTGTGACATTCACTCCATACAGCGGTTGAAACATTGTATCTATTTGTTTCCATAAATGGAAACAAATAGATACAATGTTTCAACCGCTGTATGGAGGGAATGTCAGAGAAGTGTCAGAAATAGTGGAGCTCTGCAGATACACTTAGCGGAGCTCTGCAGATACACTTTTTGCCGGCTTGGAATTCTTCTTATTTTCATCCTACTTCTTCTTCTTCTTCTTCATCCTCATCCTCTTCTTCTTCTTCTGAGGATGAGGATGAGGATGAAGAAGAAGAAGAAGAAGAAGTAGGATGAAAATAAGAAGAATTCCAAGCCGGCAAAAAGTGTATCTGCAGAGCTCCTCTAAGTGTATCTGCAGAATAGAGGAGCTCTGCAGATACACTTTTTGCCGGCTTGGAATTCTTCTTATTTTCATCCTACTTCTTCTTCTTCTTCTTCATCCTCATCCTCATCCTCTTCTTCTTCTTCTGAGGATGAGGATGAAGAAGAAGAAGAAGAAGAAGTAGGATGAAAATAAGAAGAATTCCAAACCGGCAAGAAGTGTATCTGCAGAGCTCCGCTAAGTGTATCTGCAGAGCTCCTCTATTTCTGACAGTTCTCTGACTTTCACATTTACAGTGGTTGAAACATCTGTATCCTAAATGGAAACAAATAGATACAATGTTTCAACCGCTGTACATGTGAAGGAACTGTCAGAGAACTGTCAGAAATAGCGGAGCTCTCTGCAGGGACACTTTTGCCGGCTGATCGGGAAAAATCTGATTCGCGCACCCGAAGTAGGCTAATATTCGGATTCGACGCGAATCAAATTTTTCCTGAAATTCGTATCGAATTCCGGTTCGCCTGGTTCGATTCGCTCATCTCTAATAGAGAGGTTAGTAGGAGTTAGGAGGGCTACCTCGTATTTGGTCAATCTTGCTGCAGAGAGATGTTTAGTTTGGACCTGGTTTAGGATCTCTTGCACCGAGTGCGGGGTGTAGAGTGTGAGAGGTGAATCCAAAACGATGTCACCCACTTTTTGGACAAGGACAGCACAAGCAGCCACTGCCCTCACACAACCCGGGGACCCTTTGATGACTGGGTCCAGAGCGGTCGATAGGTACATGATTGGGCGGTACTTGGTTTCGTGAAGTTGGGTTAGTACTCCGGTTGCATGGCCCTGACTTTCGTGACAGAAAAGGTAGAAAGGTAGGTCATAGTTGGGTAGACCTAGGGCTGGTGCTATTGAGAGTTCCTGGGTCAAATCTTGAAGAGCTGACCAGTCGTCGTCTGACATTTGAAACGGTGTTTTGGATGTCAGCTCATACAGGGGACCAAGTTTGCCCGAGATATTGGGGACCCAATCTCTGCAGTAGTTGATAAGGCCGAGGACGGCTTACAGCTGACAGTGGTTTTTGGGTCTCTTTAGGTCTTGCAATGTCTGCACTCTTTGGGTTGTTAGGTGCCTGGTGCCCTGAGAAATACAATGCCCCAAGAAGATGACTTTCTCCTGGCAGAGTTGTAATTTCTCCTTGCTGGCCTTGTTGCCCGTTGACGCCAGATGGTTGAGTAATGAAACAGTATGTTGATAACAATCCTTTTTAGTGGGACAGCAGAGTAGCAAGTCATCAACACACTGTAACAACACCACCTCTGGATTCATTGGGGTCCACTGATCTAACACGATTTTCAGCTTGCAGCTGTATTCCGAGGGACTGGTTACCGCCCCCTGGGGGAGACGGGTCCAGGTAAGTTGTCGGCCCTGGAAGGAGAAGGCAAAAAGGTACTGACACTGGGGATCCAGGGGTACTGAGAAAAACGCGTTTGACAGATCAATGACGGTAAAAAATTTTGCATTGGGTGGTACGGTTGCCAGCAGGGTGTGTGGATTGGGCACCAGAGGGGCATCACTGATGATGATTTTGTTTACCGCTCTCAGGTCATGTACCAGCCGGTAGGTGGTTGGTTGACCCGGTGCTGTCTTTTTGGCTACTGGGAATAATGGTGTGTTACACGGCGACTGGGTTGGGGTGAGGACCTTTATCTGTAGATAATGGTCGATCTGGGTTTTTAGGCTGTCCATTTGGGCTACACTTAAAGGGTATTGTGGTAGTTGTGGTAATACGCTTCCTGGTCTGATGTTGACTGTAGTTGGAGGTACTGGCAAGAGACCCACATCATATTTATCAGCCCCCCAAACTTTGGGGTCAACTTCAGCCAATACGTCCAACTCCAGACAATATGTAGCCTCGGTGAGATAAGGTAGGGCCAACAATGTGCACAGTCTTTCTTCCGACAGGGCACTACTCACCACAACACCCGATGGGGTGAACTCAATGACAGCTTGAATGTCTGACAAGATGTCCGCTCCCAAAAGATTGATGGGGGACGTCATCTGAGACCAGCACTGACCTGACAGCCTCAGTGTGCGGACCTAACCTGCAATGGAGTGGTTTGGTGGACTGTAGAGACACCGTTTGACCTGTGAGACCTACCGCCGGTGTGCTTTCCCCTGAGAGGGGTACCTTGCCTTGGATGTCCTGTTTTCGCAAGACTGTTCTGGCTGTACCGGTGTCGATGAGGCAAGGGAGGGGATATTTTAATTCCTCGAGAAAAAGATGGACCTGGGCCGACACCGATTTGCCAACTTCCTATGAGGATTCATAGGAGTTACTTACCATGGGGGTCACTGGGGTGGAGGACTCATCAGGAATGAACTGCCACCGACCTTTAGGTAATTGGGGACAGCTTCTCCTTATGTGCCCCGTTTGGTTGCACTGAAAACACCTGGGTGGGGGCCTATCCTTCCTGTGACCCAGATCCCTTGGTTTTTCGTGTGGGGTCTGGGACATAAGAACTTTGGCCTTGTCCTGTTTTCTTCTATCCATTTCCCTCTCTATTGCCGCAAGAGTGGAAAGGATAGCAGGGATAGACATCTCATTATATTCGGGTCGGGCCAGAACCAGCCTTTCCCGAATTTTAATATTGATGCCTTCCAAAAATTTGTCCCGCAACAGAATGTGCGTCGCGGTCACCTTTACCCCTTCAGTTGGAGCATCAGGTCCAACTTCCAGATCCGCATCCAGTGCCGTCTGCTTGAGAAGCAGGCGCTTTCCTCATTAGGACCCTGGGTGAGCTTCATCATGTCCGTAGTAGAGGTAGCACCATACATTTCTGGAAGCTTTGCCTTTAGCTGTGCACAGAACTCTTTGCCCCCTGAAGTCATCTCCTCATGAGTGGTTATAGAGCACCCTGCAATCACTGTACTAGCCACTTCCATGCCCTCCTTTGCCCGCAGGATCTGCGCACAATCTGACCCGCTCATACCATAGCTGAACTGGTTTTGTCCAAACATTCGAGCAAATCCTCTCGGATTGACTCGATAGTCCGGGAGCTCAGCCAGAATAGTGCGGATCTCTGCTGGGGTGAAGGGCACATGCCAAACTACCCGTTCCCCTAAAGTCCGTTCCCCCTGTGCATTGGGAGGACCTTCAAATTGCTGCACCCTGACTGGATAGGCCTCGGTCCGGGAAGAGTGCAAGGGCTGGCCCAGCTTCATCGGTGGGCTTAGATTAACCACCTCGCTTACTGCACCTTCAGGTTTGAGGTCCCTCAGATCAGGGTATAGCTGGGGGGCAGGGGTCTGATCAGTGGCTCGTAGCGCTTTGATGCAATCCGCCCTGTTTCTTAACCGGGTGTCTATTCCCCTTGATTCACAGATAGTCTGCAAATCGGCTGTTGAGAAGACTTCGTAGTTGGAAACAGAAGGAGCTGGGGTGAAGCAGGGAGAGGTAGAGGCTGAGGCATAGATATAGAAGACACGGAAGGTACGTCAAGAGTGACGCCACTAGCAGAAGAGACAGGTGCAGTTATACTTATCTCAGCCACCGTTGGTTGTTCGGGAACCCCAGCAGACCCTGACCCTGCCTGCCTTAGTAGAGTCAGCCCTGAAAGAGCTTCCTCCCCCTCTGACACCGGATCCTCCTGTTTTATTCCCTCTGGAGGCCAGGTATACATCACCTGGTTCTTCCGGACAGACACCAGTTTCTGTATGCCCTGCTTCCCTAATTGGATTGACCTGTGAAGCCATAGCTGTGCGATCTCTAGTTCTGACGCCTGCATCCGTGGTCCAAATTCAGAGAATAATTTTTCCCACCTCCATGCGTCAAATGTACCTTCCCGGGGAATTTCCCATCTGGTACCCTTCGACCATTTATTCCACCTTTTGAGGGGTTCTGTAGACTTCCCCCCCAAACTCACCTTCATCAGTTGTGCAGCTGTCCTTACCCTGAAGAGGGCTGGTTCCCCCTCTCTCTTCATGGACTGACTACTGCCCATCGTGACTAGTCACTGGTATATATCCTGCGTCCGGGTACCTGTTTACCCCCTGGAGCACTCGGTGGGATCCTACCGAGAGGCCTGATTCCACCACTTTCCCAGCACAGCGTAATTTATGTGATTCTTATCGATCACCCGAAGCGCATCAAGTGGCGGTCAGACTGAGAGCACACCTCCCACTCCCACAGCGCAATTTGTGTGATCCTGACCACCCGAAGTGTTTGTGGTAACCAGGCTAAGTGTTACACTTCCCTGGACCGCCCACTCGCACAGCGCAATTTATGTGATCCTGACCACCTGAAGTGTTTGTGGTAACCAGGCTAAGCGTTACACTTCCTTGGACCGCCCACTCGCACAGCGCAATTTATGTGATCCTGACCACCCGAAGTGTTTGTGGTGACCAGGCTAAGCGTTACACTTCCCTGGACCGCCCACTCCCACAGCGTAATTTATGTGGTTCTCATCACCCACTGTGTTTGGCAGGCCACACCGCACAATGATGAAAGTGGCTTTTCTCTCCCTGCACACAGTAGCTAACACAAGTCAAAACAAAAAGAGGGGTTCTTGGATGTTACTTAGGGGTCACTGGTTGGCCGGAAACCTGTTAACTGACCTTTAGAAAATTTGTGTAAAGAAAACAACTTTCCTAAAACACACAGAAAAACCCCTTTTCAACCTGAAAAACCATTAAAAAGGACAAAGTGGATCCTTATGAAAAACACGGGACGTTTCGCAGTAAAACAATTACACAGAGGTGAACCGAAAAACTGCGCCAAAAATAACCCCTGTTGCTAACGCGAAAATCGCTCCTACCTGGCTCGCCAAACTGTCTTGGAAATTCGCTTTTAACGAATTTCTCCTTACCGTGAGTACTCGCAGTTGGATGCGCAGCAATCCCCCATAAAGCTGTGCGAATCTCGCTTACCAGGACTGCAGCTAAACTACAAGATTCCTGCGCCCCCAACTGGGTTAGCTTCTGTTGAGATGTGGGGAATTGGAGCTCCGTTACCCAGGAATGATCACACGACACTCTCAGGTTGCTGTTGGAATTCACATAGAGGAAGTTTTCATTCTCAGCCTCTGGTTTTATTACAAACACACACACGCCCCCCACATGAATAAGGTCAATCCCCTCCCACAGAACAATGCAATGGGGAGTGCCTATACACAGGATGTACATTCTGATTGGAGCATAGCCTTTCCTTTTATCTATCACCAGTCCTCCCCCATGAGCCCTCTGAGGTCAGCAGGCTTCCTCCCCTCCCCCCATGAACTCTCCATGGGGAGCATATTTCCTGTCCTAGTAGCTCCTAGTGATATGTTCATTCTCTGTACAAGCATTCCCTAGAAACATCAGTCTGTACCCGGATGGGCCCGATACAATCTTTATTAAAACACATCCATCCAGATACAGTTTCAGGTTGGTAATGGTTTGTAAGATATGCATAAGCCTACACATGGAGTTCACACCGCTTGGCGCCTTGCGTTATGAAGTCCATGTGGTACTATGCTGCTGATATGTGGATACAGGCCCACGGCCTACCGCCGGCGGCATTCGCATCGAATGCCGTGGTGGTATACACGCCGGTCTATAAGCGCAGATCTGCCATCTCATCCATTACCGAGCTGAGTACTGTAATACATACATTGTACATGCGCATGGCCCAATTGCAGCCTTCAGAGCTTTAATTAAGCCACACGAGAGACATATGAATAACACGAATATATGACACATTTAAAGTTCAACCAACCATACAAAATTTCCATGACACAACTAAACTGGGGAAATATTTCCTGACTCCTCCCTCAGTTGCAAATGACAGTGCGACTAAAAGGGGATGTGTTAAATGTATGGGGATGTAATAGAAAGTAATGTTACTGGCACTGCAGGACTCCCTTTCATCCACGAGATGGCAGCAGCAGGTGTGCTTGTGATTGTCTTTAGGCTGCGGCATTCTGGGAGATGTAGTTTGGAGGAGGATTAGAATCATTGCCGTTGACTACAGCATCCAGTGATGCCTGAGATCAGGAGAAGTCTTAAGAATAGAAAAGCCCATGAAAGAGTAAGGCAGTTGTGGAGAACACCAACCAGTGGCTGAGAGAAAAAGGTGCTGTGCTGAGTCTCGCTGGGAGTGGCAAGAGCCGCTGATCTGCAGTATGCTGATCGCTGATGTACCCTGACCCAGCAAGATAGGCTTTGTTTTGCCATGAGCTGTTCCAGTACCCTTTCTGGATCAAAAGTCTGTGAACCAGGCTGCTGCTATTCAGACCCACTTAAGGAATCACAAAGGTGAACTGCCAGAGTGTTGTCATCTTTCCTGCCACAAGTAAGAGTCAGCAAATAAAGGAGGGTCCCCCCAACATTCAGCCAACCGATACAGGAGGATTCCAGACAGAGAGAGTGGTGAGTGGGTCACAGACCTACAGTTAGTCTGAGCCTTTGATGGTGTCCACTTGCAAGAAGTTGACATGTCCTTCTCCCAATGTCTTCAAGGGCCCCAACCTAGCCGGTAGAAGATTCACTTTAAGGACTATAGTTAGACAACTTTATCCTGAAGGCAGACTTGTGTTTAACTTTAAATTCTTCTCCTCGGGACTAACCCTAGTCCCCTTGTCTGAGAGCTCTCAAGTGGCATAGCCTGATCTCTGTTATTACTTTTGTGGTCACTTGGGGCAAATCATCTCATATAGAGAACTACTGTTTATGCCGTTGGGGATCACAGTATATGTAAGGTCCACAGAAAGATAAACTGGTGGTGTCAGTGGGACTGAGGCCTCACGTGGGGCTAAACAAGAGCAGAGCACCAAAATCAACCATCGGTCCCTGAGGGTGTAGCACTACATGTGGGGGCTGGTCCAGGATTCCTCTGCTGTATGTGCCAGTAAGTCATTTAATGAGCCAGAAGATAACATGGAGCCCACAGCAGCTGATAAGTGGTACCAAGAACAAAAACTGGAATTGTGTGGTGATTGGTACCTGGGGGAACATGGTCTGAAAAACAGGTGTGACAGACACCAGTAGCGTTGGTCCATGGCCAACAAGTATTCATCCTTAAATGTGAAGACAAATCCATACACTCTTCGCACCTGTGTCCTGACAGAATGGAAGAAAGGGATTCCTGCTGTGCTGCAAGGGGGAAGACTCCAACTGGCTGATTCAATTGAAGCCCAGTTAATCCAATTAGGCAGACCAAGAGCAAATTCAGAAAGCTCTGGGTGAGCCACATCTGACCCAAAAGTAGTCACCTCCACTTCTGCCTTTATTAAAGGACTCTCAGTTTCTCTTGTGGCTGAGTTTGGAAAGCCATTAGAAGGTCTTCAATTCAAGCCATCGAGGAGTGGGAGGTGGCTGGCAATGTCAAGAGTCAGAGAGTAATCAAGAGGCTACGGGGTCCATATTTAGACACGATCTAGAATCTAAAGAATGATAAGATGCACTGCACCTGAATGCCTGGAGGCTCTTTGCAAAATCTATGTGAGAGCCAAAAATTGTACTGAGTTTATATATCTCTCCAAGCATACTTGACAACAAGAGAATGAGAAGCTGTCAGACTATGTCAGGTGACTAGGCAAAATTCTTCACCAAGTTATAGTGAAAGGTGGTATGGAAGTGGAAGCTGCCATTAAGGCCTTTTATAGCACGTTCAGAAAGGGGCCCAGCCTTTAGATCCCATTCAGTCCCAGCTTAGGGCTAGAGATCCAAATGACTCACTGATGTACTTTAAATTAATAAAGACTATCAGGGAGGAAGAAGTTCTCATTGCCACTGAGTCAGAGACCCCCAAAAGATATAAATCTTGTGCCACTACTTATTTCTCTCAAGTTAGCTTGAACACTGGTCCCAGAAAAGGGGTATCTGCACTTACAGACATGATGACTTTGGCCATAGCCCAAATGTTGCAGAAGAAAACTAATCTACAGCAGGATTTATGTAAAATCCAAAAGACTGTAGACAAGTGGTGGAAGCTCATACTAATATGCAACAGTCACTGACTGAAGTGAAGCAGATAGTGATGACATTGGCTCAGACAGAGAGGAACCTAGTCTATGCCCAGTTAGAAAGTGCTAACATTGCTGAGAAAAGAGATACATCTAGAGCCCAAAGCACTAGTGGGAAGACCATGGCCGAACTCACAGCTGAAGTTGTGAAAGTACTATTGAAACTATCCCTTGGTTTGCAGGAAGGAAACTCCAAAGAAGCTAGCTAAGGCTTGGAAACTATCAAAAGCTCCATCTCAAGAGAAACCAGCACCAAAGAAGAAAGGTAGCCATATATGTACTGCCAAACCTATCCCAAACAAACTTCTTGATGACCTAGGGCAGGGGTAGGCAACCTGAGAGCTGCAGGACTACACGTTCCATCATGCTTCTGCAAGTCATAGCTGTAACTGTCAGTTTTGTAATCTTTGCAATGCCTCATGGGAAATGTAGTTCCACAACAGCTAGAGAGCCACAGGTCCTGTTATCTCCATCCAAGTAGAAGGAGTCTACACTAAGGCACTGATGAATACTGGAACTTAAGTGACCCTATTCTATCTAGACTTCTATGAAAAGTAATTGAAGCCTATATCACTCCAGTAATTGGATGAATTAAATGTCTGGGGAATCAGGACTCAAACGTTCCTGTATGATGGGCATGTCTCTATCAGGTAAGGTCATGCCTCTATCAGGTAAGGTCTCTATCAGGTAAGGGCATGCCTCTATCAGGTAAGGTCTCTATCAGGTAAGTCCTTTATTAAAAATAAAAAAAAATCCCCTGAAGTAGATCCAGCGTTAATCACAATGCCTGCCACCACAGCCAACCCTGAAAAAAAAATCTGCTCTGCCACCGCTGCTGTAAAAAAGAAGAGGATAGATATGATTTGGGGACAGCACCCAAATTTTGGATGCCCTCATGTGTTGTTACCACCCTCAATTGATTCTAAAAGGTAGGTGGTTTCTTGTCCTATGTATGTGTAAGTGGCCCATCACCATAATGACATATTGCTTTTCCTTTTATTTTTGTTGGCAGAAAAAAATATGAGAAGATTGATAAAGAAATGACAAATATGAGGTAGGAGAGAGCAGAGTCACGGAGGCCAAGGGAGTGGAGTTTATTGAGGAGGAGTGGGTGGTCAACTGTGCCAAAGGCAGCAGAGAGTCTAAAAGTATAAGTGTGGAGTAATGGTGTCATTAGTTCATTGGTTTTAGCAACTAGTAGGTCATTAGTAAGTTTTACAAACAAAGGATTTCCCAGCAACACTTACCAGCCAGCCTGCAAAACAACCAATTAGGCCCTTTCTTACAGTTTGTGTTAAAGCGGAGCTCCACCCAAAAGGGGAAGTTCCGCTTTATGGATTGCTCCCCCGCTCCCCATTAAGGATTGACACCTTTGGGGGGAGGGTACCCGAATTTGACAGGTACCCGCTCCCACTTCCGGTCCTCCCTCCCTGTAGTCTTTTTGGACACGTGACAGGTCCCAGAAGACTGCAGGACCATTCATGAAGCGCAGCGCTACTCGCGCATGCGCAGTGGGTACCCGGCTGTGAAGCCGCAAGCTGCACAGCCGGGTGCCCACACTGAAGATGCCAACCTCCTGGAATACAGAACAGCCAGTGAAACGAGCTGTGAGGGACACACTGCGGGACCGAGGGACAGGTAAGTGGCTGTTTTTTAAAAGTCAGCAGCTACAGTTTTTGTAGCTGCTGACTTTTATTTTTTTGACAGCGTGAGTGGAACTCTGCTGTAAAAACAGAGGGTTGTGTTTGCACACATTTGCAAATACATGTGTAAGCCGCAGTCCTCTGTATACTGTGGATCTAAATCTACAATTTCCAAAGCCGCCATAGTAGGAGCACATATATCAATGTGATTATAGTCATAAAGGCAGTCAGTAGAAGAGTGAAGAAGGGAAGGGTTGAGTCTGCAAAGGTTTTTATGGGTAACTGTTTTCTGGTTGGTGACATTGGCAGTTGGAGACAGGGAGAGTGTAAAGCAGATAAGATTGTGATAAGAGAGAGGAAAAGGGGTATTAGAGAGGTTGCAGGAAGTGCAGAGGGGAAGAACACAAGATCAAGGGTGTTGCCATTGGAGTGAGTGGTGGTTTGTGTCCATTTAGTTAGGTTAAAAGTCGAGGTTAAGTTGAGTAGCTGAGAGGAGGCTGAGGTGTTAGCATTGACTGGAATGTTAAAGTCACCAAGGATGATGGAGGGCACTTCAGAAGAAAGAAAGTAGGTTAGAGCAGCACAGTGGCTAAATGGTTAGCACTTCCACCTGGCAATACTAGGATCACTGGATCAAATCCTGACCACGGCACCACCTGCCTGGAGTTTACATGTTCTCTCTGTGCCTGCATGGGTTTCCTCCGGGTATTCTGGTTTCCTCCCACTCTCTAAAGACATGCTGGTAGGTTAAGTGTCTCCTGTCTAAATTGGCCCTAATATGTGTATGTATGGATGTGAGTTAGGGACCTTAGATTGTACACCCCTTGAGGGTTAGGGACTGATGTGAATGTACAATATATATGTAAAGTGCTGCATAAATTGACGGCGCTATATAAGTACCTGAAATAAATAAATAAGTAGGGTAGCCATGCAGAGAAGTCATCAAGAAAGCATGACATTGGTCCAGGAGGCTATAAATGACTGCAATCCTCAGACAAACTGTAGAGAAAAGACGAATATGGTGCACTTCCAAAAAGCAGAGGGACAGAGAGGGAGGTGTAGGAAGAACCTGAAAGGTGCTTTGTGAGGAAAGAAGAAGTCCAACTCTGCCTTCTTTTCATCCTCTGGATCTGGGTAAGTGAGTCCAGAGGAGGCCGCCATGGGAGAGGGCAACTAGAGAGGCATTCCTGGAGCCAGGTTTCAGTAACAGAGAAGGGTTTGTTAGAGACTGAGAGAGCATTCCAAAGGACTCATAAAGGAGGGACTAGCTTATATAGTTACATAGTTAGTCTGGCTGAAAAAAGACAAAAGTCCATCCAGTTCAACCAACTGAAAGCAGAGGAATTGTGAGTGAGGATTGTGGCTGCTGCCAGAGAGGAGAGACTGCCAGTTCTGGGCAGTGAGACATTTATGGTGGAGGACCAGGGTCTGGGGTGATATCCCTGGAAGTTAGGAATATTGGGGGAGGGAGTGAGGGAGGCGAGAGGAGAAATATGAGGGCAAATTCCCCAGTGATTTGGAAGAGATGACATTATATGGGTTCAGAAAGAGCAGGAGATGACAATTGCATCCATTTTGAATGTGCAGAAGTGAGGGTGATATGTATAGGTTGCGGGGTGGAGGAGAGGGGTAAAGAAACGAGAGTCTAAGGAGAGTGGACATTATTACAAAAAAGAAGGTCAGTGAGAGCATGTTAGAGGGTAAAGAGAGGGGAAAAGCAGGCCGAGGAAGAGAGATACTGTAAGAGATGAAAGGACACTTGCAGACTGTTTGGAGTGGAGCATGAATGCTTCTACTTGTGTTTATTGATGCGCCTTTGTCAAAGTACTGTATTAAATGTTCCAAACACTTAAGGCAGAAAATAGCACTTTACACAAAAATGGCCGTGCTTACCCCTCATCTGCCACCCCAAAGAGTTTTATTGAATTTATCATTAGATGGGGGTGGGGGAGGTTTGAATAATTAATACATTAAGAGCTAATAAAAAGTACACATTGGTGAAAGTGGAGGTTTTCTACCCTAAACAAATTGCAAAGCAGGATGAAGACAACAAGATAAGGGTCTGGAGAAAGGAAAATAAGAAAGTATCAGGTAAGGAATCATTACGCACATGTCTGTCTATTGCTTCTGTAGCACCCCCCTAGGTATGTAGGGGGAGCTGGCTGATTGTTTTTAGTTAGAACAGCCCAGTCAAATTTTGGTCAGAGCTGAGAAGCTCTGCAGACCAGCACTCTGGAACTTCCCCCTGATCTGGAGAAGTCTCTAGAAGTCAGTGGGTGCGGGGTGAGGAGTGGCTGGTTTGCACTCTCAAAGGATCCTGGCCAATTCACAAGAACGAGGCTTGGCATGGGGTCAGGACATCCCTTAAGAGTGATCAAGTCTGCTCAGCAGCAGAAGAGATGGGTGGAAGATGGAGTGAGTAGGATGGAGTGTGGAGCCTGGGAGGGGGTCAATGCAGAGGGGCTACCTACAGGTAGAGGAGCTGGGAGGATCTCTCAGCCTCACCGTCCCCTGAGAGAGGACAGCCTGGGAAGCAGGGAAGGAGCCAGCCCAGCAAAAGGCCTTGAAGGCAGCCACCAACCCACAAGATTACAGGACAGACTGAGTGTGTAACCCCACACCCCCTGGGTGGCATAAGGGGAAAGGGAATTTGGGAAACCTGACTATCCCCCATATGGGACTGCTTTCATTTAAGATAGCAGCTTCTGGGACCTCTTGGCCAGGGATTCTGTCAGGGATCGCCGCGGCGCTGGTCCCGGCGCATGCGCATTAGGCCTTCTCATGCGGGGATACGGGCGCTAGGGCTCGGTCCACCGCGGCGACGAGGTTTGCGCATGCGCACTAGCGTGCACAAGTGCGCGCCTGGCACCAATGACAGCACAGGGAGTGGTATTTAAATCGCCCTGTGCTGTCACTTGTTGCCGAATGGTCTTTCTGCGATTCCTGAAACCTGTGTTGTGAGTACTACTGACCCGGATTGTCTGACCTCTGCTGCCTTCTCCTGTCCTGACCCCTGGCTTGCCTCACTTTGCTCCTGGATGTTCCCCTTTAGATCTGATCTCCTGTTATTGACCTGGCGTGTGACCCGACCATTCTTTGCCCGCTACTTTGTACCGCACCGACCCCCCGGCTACCGACTCGGCTTGTTTGACCTAGCTTTAGCTCATCCATCCATCCCACTGGGACCCTCTGGTCTCCTCACATCAGACTCTCACCCTGCGGGAGCCTCTGGCAGGCTCCTCTACCACTGGTGGGTATACCCGGTAGTCACGACCTGGTCTCGGAGCGCTCCAAGTCCATTCCCACCATCAGGGGCTCTGGTGAACAAGTGCTCCGGGACTTAGATTCCTCGCTCTGGGGAGGCCTGACCAGTGGGTTGCTAGAGGTGCTGTCAGGTGGTCCGTTACAGTACCATTCGGCCATGACTGAGTCTGGAGGAAGACCTTCCCCACTGGAGGATATATGCAGGCATTTATCGGCCCTGACCCAAGCCGTCACAGCACTACAAGACAAATGCACCCATCTAGAGAATCGTTTTGAGACTTTGACCATTTCTGACACCACCTCCCAGGCCCCGGTCACTACCACCAGGCCTGGGGAGACCCCTGGGCCCGCCATGGGAGCTGCCACCGCATTCCCTCTGACCGAACCCCGTGTTCCTCTACTGGAACGATTTCGGGGAGACCGTGCGCGTTTTAGGGCTTTCCGGAAGTCATGCCTCCTCTACTTTGACTTACAGCCCCGCACGTTCACTACCGAGTCGGTTAAACTGGGGTTCATAATCTCACTGCTTCAGGATGGACCCTAGGACTGGGCCCATCGATTGATGGAGAACCATGATTCTCATTTGGAATCAGTAAACAATTTTTTTGAAGCGATGGCCATACTTTATGACGACCCGCAGCGGGCAGCTTCCGCTGAATCAGTCCTATACTCCCTTCGACAAGGTCGCCGGGCAGTGGAAGAATATGCTTCCGAATTCAGGCGGTGGATGGGGGACACACGCTGGAACGACGCTGCTCTGCGTCACCAATTCTGGGTCGGACTCTCGGAGGCCCTAAAAGACGAATTGGCCCGAGTGGGCCTACCAGAGTCCCTGGAGGATCTTATCTCCCTGGGGATCCAAATTGATCGCAGGTTGCGGGAACGCAGGTTCGAGAGGTCTAGCCAGGGTCAGGGGATTACATGGGCCCCAGTCATAGGGGCAGGTCAGCCCGTTCCAACGGATAACCGATCTTCTGTTCCGGCGGACACCCAGGAGCCCATGCAGCTGGGCCTGGCTCGGCATACCTTGTCTCCCGAGGAGCGCCAACGAAGACGATCTAAGAATCTATGTCTCTACTGTCGAGAAGCCGGTCACATAGTACGGTCCTGTCCTCTGAAAGCGCTTAAGTCAACTTCTTCATTTTCTTCTTGTTCTATTGGAAATATTAGTCAGTCCAGTTACTTAGCTGTACCCCTCTTCTTCCAGCTCCCAGGAAGAACCGTGGAAACGACGGCTATAATTGACTCAGGGGCATGCAGTTGTTTTTTGGATCTTGAATACGCATGTCAGCAGGAGATTCCTCTACAGCCTAGAACATGGGGTCTTAACTTATTTCTAGCTGATGGCTCCCGGATTAGATCAGGGTTAGTTGATCAGGAAACCCCCCCTATTCTCACCACCATAGCGGGTCAACACCGGGAACTTTTACGTTTTGACGCCATCGCGTCACCCCTTTTCCCAGTTATCTTGGGGCTTCCGTGGCTACAGGCCCACAACCCCCAAGTCGACTGGGAGACCGGGTCAATTAGGTTCCTTTCGACATACTGTCAGGAACACTGTCACGCTTCGGGCCCCGGAACCCCCCAGATTCTCCTGTGCTCAGAAGAGGACCCCAGTCTAAGACAAGCCATACCAGCGGCCTACCATGGCTATCTGGATGTCTTTAGCAAGCGCGGGGCAGATACCCTGCCTCCTCACCGCCCATACGACTGTCCCATCGATCTGTTACCAGGTTCCGAGATTGCTTTTGGCCAAATCTTTCCTCTGTCTGAATTAGAGTTGGGGGTTCTCAAAGAATATATTGATGAGAAACTTCAAAAAGGGTTCATCCGCCCTTCCACCTCACCAGCAGGAGCAGGGATTTTCTTTGTGGAAAAGAAAGATAAGTCCCTAAGACCCTGTGTTGACTACTGTGAATTGAATAGGATCAAGATTAAAAATCGCTATCCCTTGCCTCTGGTCCCAGAGCTTTTTCAAAGCTTAAAGTCTGCAGCCTTCTTTACTAAATTAGATCTAAGGGGGGCATATAATCTGGTTCGCATAAGAGAGGGGGACGAGTGGAAGACTGCATTTTGCACTCATTTCGGCCATTTCGAGTGCTCGGTCATGCCTTTTGGACTTTGCAACGCCCCGGCCACTTTCCAACATTTTGTCAACGACATATTCAGAGACTACCTTGATATCTTCGTCATTGTGTATCTTGACGACATATTGATATTCTCATCCTCACTGGAGACTCATAGGGATCATGTGACAAGGGTCCTGGAGCGTTTACACCTGCACGGCCTATATGCCAGAGCTGACAAGTGCAGCTTCGAACAACATAGCATTTCCTTCCTGGGTTTGATCATCTCCACCGCGGGGGTCGCAATGGATCCCCAAAAAGTCTCGGCAATTCTCGATTGGCCAATTCCTACTGACAAAAAGGGCGTCCAGCGGTTCATTGGATTTGCTAACTTCTATAGGAAATTTATCAGGAACTTTTCAGGTCTGGTCTCCCCCATTACACAATTAACCAAACAAGGAACCCGCTTTAAATGGACGCCGGAGGCCCAGACGACCTTCGAGTCCCTGAAAAGCTTGTTCACCAGGGCACCCATTCTGGGCCACCCGGACACTGCGCTAACTTATGTCCTAGAAGTAGACGCATCTGAAAATACAGTAGGGTCGATTCTGTCCCAGAGAAAGGGCACGAAGGAACTTCTGCACCCGGTGGCATTCTTTTCAAGGAAGCTTACCCCAGCTGAAAGAAACTATGACATTGGTGACCGAGAATTATTGGCCATCAAGACAGCTTTGGAGGAATGGAGATATTTGTTAGAAGGGGCCGCACATCCGATCTTAATTTTCACAAACCATAAAAACTTTAAAATATTTGAGAACGGCAAATTGCCTACGACCACGCCAGGCGAGATGGGTGCTCTTCTTCTCCCGATTCTCATTCCACATCACCTACAGACCAGGATCCAAGAACACGAAGCCGGATGCTCTTTTGCGCATGTTTGAGGACCCTAAGGAAGAACCAAGACCTGATACCATCCTTTCGTCAGGAAACTTTCTGGCTCTCCAGACTACGCACTAAGCTGCAGGATGCATCAGTAACTATGCCCATCCCGCCTGGGGCACCACTCCTGAACAAAGGGGGACTGATATGGAAAGAGGGGTGGATTGTGGTGCCAGAGGAGGTCCAGATGCTGGTCCTGGGACATTGCCATGATCATCTGATGGCAGGACACTTCGGACTGGCGAAGACCCTCGAGCTGCTCAGACGCACCTTTTGGTGGCCTAACATGGCCGGAGACTGCGAACTGTACATCAAGTCATATACCACTTGTCAAAGGAACAAGCTGCCTAGAAGCAAGGCCTGGGGGCTACTACGCCTACTACCTATACCCGTTCGACCTTGGCAAATGATTGCTATGGACTTCATAGTTGAACTTCCTACGTCCCAGGGCCATACCGCTATCTTCGTGATTATTGACCGCCTGTCAAAAATGGCCCATTTCTTACCCCTGAAGAGTACCCCATCGGCGCTGGAGACCGCTCAGATCTTCATTTGAGAAGTGGTTAGGCTACACGGAGTCCCGGAAGATATCGTTTCGGATCGAGGAGTCCAATTTACCTCCAAATTCTGGAAGGCCTTATGTAAGGCACTTGGTATCAAACTGTCCCTCTCCTCTGCATTTCATCCACAGACCAACGGGCAGACAGAAAGGACCAACCAGATGCTAGAACAATATTTAAGATGTTACACATCCTTCCTACAGGATGATTGGTTGACTCTCTTACCTTTGGCGGAATTTGCCTATAATAATGCAAATCATTCAACCACGGGACAATCCCTGTTTTTTGCAAATTATGGGTTTCACCCCACCTTCTTGCAGATCTGATTGCCAAAAGTGCAGTCCCAGCCACCCAAAGCACTATCAGTTTTTTTTCAAACAATAATAAATTGCTTCAGGAAGCCATGGCTAAGGCCCAGGAAGACAATAAGAAGGCCTTTGACAAGAAGCGAAGGGGGGAATGGTGCTGCAACCTGGGGATAAAGTCTGGTTGGCAACAACAAACCTGAAGATGTTGTGTCCCTCGAAGAAACTAGGACCCACATTTTTGGGGCCATTCCATGTTAAGCGCATGATTAATAAGGTGGCATACGAGCTCATTCTTCTGGAGACCTTTAAGATTCACCCGGTATTTCATGTCTCTCTGCTAAAACCAGTCGTACCAGACCCATTCCCGGACCGAGAATCCAGACCCCCTGAAGCCATCACCATTGAGGAACAAGAGGAATTCGAAGTGGAAGCAATCCTAATTTGCCTAAAGAGGGAGGGCCAGACCCAGTTCTTGATCAAATGGAAAGGCTATGGTCCAGAGGAGAACTCTTGGGAACCAGCACAAAATGTCCATGCCCCTAGACTTGTCCGGGAGTTTTTTTGTAGCCATCCGCGGTGGAGAGATCAGTTGGGCACCCGGAGGTTGCCCGTAAGGGGGGGGCAATGTCAGGGATTGGTCCTGGTCCTGGCGCATGTGCATTAGGCCTTCTCATGCGGGGATACGGGCGCTAGGGCTCGGTCCGGCGCGGCGACGAGGTTCGTGCATGCGCACTAGCGTGCGCGAGTGCGCACCTGGCACCAATGACAGTGACTTGTTGCCGAATGGTCTTTCTGCGATTCCTGCTTCCTGAAACCTGTGTTGTGAGTACTACTGACCCGGATTGTCTGACCCCTGCTGCTTTCTCGTGTCCTGACCCCTGGCTTGCCTGACTTCGCTCCTGGATGTTCCCCTTTAGATCTGATCTCCTGTTATTGACCTGGCCTGTGACCTGACCATTCTTTGCCCACTGCTTTGTACTGCACCGACCCCCCGGCTACCGACTCGGCTTGTTTGACCTAGCTTTAGCTCATCCATCCATCCCACTGGGACCCTCCGGTCTCCTCACATCAGACTCTCACCCTGCGGGAGCCTCTGGCAGACTCCTCTACCACTGGTGGGTATACCCGGTAGTCGCGACCTGGTCTCGGAGCGCTCCAAGTCCATCCCCACCATCAGGGGCTCTGGTGAACAAGTGCTCCGGGACTTAGACTCCGTGCTCCGGGGAGGCCTGACCAGTGGGTTGCTAGAGGTGCTGTCAGGTGGTCCGTTACAGATTCCCTCTGGCAGCTGGGTGTAGAGGAGATTTCATCTGGGGTCTGAGGAGATACACCAGGAGAGGCTGGATAGCTCTTCACAGAAGAGAAAACATGTAAGGGATTTCCGGCAAGATGAATCGTGATTAGAAATGCGCATGCGCATAGGAACTCCCGGAGAAGAGTTGTCAGTTGTGCACACACACGGCAAAGATTGGCACCAGACAGGCTATTTAAAGAGAGTCTCTGCCCATGTTAGATGCTGACTGGTCTTCAGCTCCCCCATGTCCTGCTTGTTCCTGTGTGATTAATTTGTTGCTGACCCGGCTTGTTCCTCACCTGACTCTGATTGCTCTCCTGATTGATACTGGTTCCTGACTTCGGCTCTACTCCTGACCTTGGCTTTCCTTCTGATTCTATACCACGCTGCAAGACTGTTGATGACCCATGACACTGCTGTTGGCTATTCCCATGACACTGCTCCTGTCTCTTACCCTCACTACCTGCCTTGCTCTGGTGCACTCCTGGCAATCTACAAGACCCGCTCTGCTTGTTACTACTGTGCCTGAATCAAAGGATCATCGGTCTTCCAGAGTCATCATCTGCAAGAGCTGCAAACAACAACTACTGGCACTCTTGTTCCCCTGGGTCCTAGACTCCCTCTGTTCCAACTCCAGTGGGGTCAGGGCTAGTGACACAAGTGAGGCCAACCTCGTCATTTCAGTCTCCCATCAGGTACGTGACACAACCATTGTTACTGAATGAAACCGGTTCATTTAGTATTTTGTTGTGATTAACTGTGACTGGGCAAAGCTCATCACATGATACAGATGGGCTGTGATTGGCCCTGTCTGTACCATGTGACCGTGTAGCATGTGACCAAAACCAAATATTTTTTTCAAAATTTTTCATTTTTATTAAATTTTTTTCTTTTTTTTATACTATTTTTTTTTCAACACACTGTGACCAGAGCAATACAGTGTTACTATAGTGAGATTGTACTACTCTGGGCAAGTGATCAGGATTTTTTTTTACACATTATAATTGCCAATACCAATGTATTTAATTGATATTAGCAATCACTGTTACTGAATGAAACCGATTCATTCAGTCTTTTGTTGTAATTAGCTGTGATTGGGCAAAGCTCATCACCTGATACAGATGGGCTGTGATTGGCCCTGTCTGTACCCTATGACCGTGTACCATGTAACCTTTGTGACCAAAACCAAACTTTTTTTTTTTAAGTTTTCTACTTTTATTTAATTTGTATTACATTTTTTTACCATGTGAGGCCTGAAAAGCCAGGATAGTACAAGTACCCCCCACATGACTCATTTGTGGACAATTCAAATGATTTTTGTTTTTACATATTGTCACTAGAGATGAGCGAATCGAAGTATCCGAAGTGGAATTCGAGTCGAATATCGGAAAAATTTCGATTCGTGCCGAATCCGAAAAATAGCCTAATTCGGACGCGCGAATCGAAATTTTTCAGAAAATGGCGGCTGACATGTGCGGCGACGGAGCGGGGATGTCTGGGAAGGCGCGCAGACAAGGCGCGCTGACCCATAATGCATTCCTCAACGACATGTGATCGCATCAGCCAATCAGCAGCCAGCCAGCCAGCACTGTGTAATGGTTGAGCTATAAATAGCGGCCATTTTGGAATTCTTCATTTGCCTGCAGTCATTGAACAGAGGCAGACCGCTCTGTACTAGGGACAGGGACAGAGTTAGGGCCACAGAAACGAGAATTGGGGACAGAGAAAAGTTACTTAGGGACAGAGAACCATTACTCAGGGACACAGACTTGTTAATGAGGGCCACAGAATCGTTATTTAGGGACAAAGAAATGCTAGTTAGGGCCACAGAATTCATACTCAGGGACAGACAGAATTGTTACTCAGTGCCAGAGAATTGTTACTTAGGGCCACAGAAACGTTATTAGGGCCACAGAATTTTTACTCAGGGACAGACAGAATTGTTACTGAGTGCCAGAGAATTGTTACTCAGGGACAGACAGAATTGTTACTGAGTGCCAGAGAATTGTTACTCAGGGACAGACAGAATTGTTACTGAGTGCCAGAGAATTGTTACTCGCACAGACAAAGAATTGTTACTCGCACAGACACAGAATTGTTACTCGCACAGACACAGAATTGTTACTCGCACAGACACAGAATTGTTACTGAAGGCCACAGAACTGTTACTTTGGGCCACAGAAGTGTTACTCGCACAGACACAGAATTGTTACTCGCACAGACACAGAACTGTTACTGAGGGCCACAGAACTGTTACTTAGGGCCACAGAATTGATACTCGCACAGACACAGAATTGTTACTCGCACAGACACAGAACTGTTACTGAGGGCCACAGAACTGTTACTTAGGGCCACAGAATTGATACTCGCACAGACACAGAATTGTTACTCAGGGCCACAGAACTGTTCTTAGGGACAAAGAAACGCTAGTTAGGGCCACAGAATTCATACTCAGGGACAGACAGAATTGTTACTCAGGGACAGACAGAATTGTTACTGAGTGCCAGAGAATTGTTACTCAGGGACAGACAGAATTGTTACTGAGTGCCAGAGAATTGTTACTCAGGGACAGACAGAATTGTTACTGAGTGCCAGAGAATTGTTACTCGCACAGACAAAGAACTGTTACTCGCACAGACACAGAATTGTTACTCGCACAGACACAGAATTGTTACTCGCACAGACACAGAATTGTTACTGAAGGCCACAGAACTGTTACTTTGGGCCACAGAAGTGTTACTCGCACAGACACAGAATTGTTACTCGCAGAGACACAGAACTGTTACTGAGGGCCACAGAACTGTTACTTAGGGCCACAGAATTGATACTCGCACAGACACAGAATTGTTACTCAGGGCCACAGAACTGTTACTTAGGGACAAAGAAACGCTAGTTAGGGCCACAGAATTCATACTCAGGGACAGACAGAATTGTTACTCAGGGACAGACAGAATTGTTACTGAGTGCCAGAGAATTGTTACTCAGGGACAGACAGAATTGTTACTGAGTGCAAGAGAATTGTTACTCAGGGACAGACAGAATTGTTACTGAGTGCCAGAGAATTGTTACTCGCACAGACAAAGAATTGTTACTCGCACAGACACAGAATTGTTACTCGCACAGACACAGAATTGTTACTCGCACAGACACAGAATTGTTACTGAGGGCCACAGAACTGTTACTTTGGGCCACAGAAGTGTTACTCGCACAGACACAGAATTGTTACTCGCACAGACACAGAACTGTTACTGAGGGCCACAGAACTGTTACTTAGGGCCACAGAATTGATACTCGCACAGACACAGAATTGTTACTCAGGGCCACAGAACTGTTACTTAGGGACAAAGAAACGCTAGTTAGGGCCACAGAATTCATACTCAGGGACAGACAGAATTGTTACTGAGTGCCAGAGAATTGTTACTCAGGGACAGACAGAATTGTTACTGAGTGCCAGAGAATTGTTACTCAGGGACAGACAGAATTGTTACTGAGTGCCAGAGAATTGTTACTCGCACAGACACAGAATTGTTACTCGCACAGACACAGAATTGTTACTGAAGGCCACAGAACTGTTACTTTGGGCCACAGAACTGTTACTCGCACAGACACAGAATTGTTACTCGCACAGACACAGAACTGTTACTGAGGGCCACAGAACTGTTACTTAGGGCCACAGAATTGATACTCGCACAGACACAGAATTGTTACTCGCACAGACACAGAACTGTTACTGAGGGCCACAGAACTGTTACTTAGGGCCACAGAATTGATACTCGCACAGACACAGAATTGTTACTCAGGGCCACAGAACTGTTACTTAGGGACAAAGAAACGCTAGTTAGGGCCACAGAATTCATACTCAGGGACAGACAGAATTGTTACTCAGGTACAGACAGAATTGTTACTGAGTGCCAGAGAATTGTTACTCAGGGACAGACAGAATTGTTACTGAGTGCCAGAGAATTGTTACTCAGGGACAGACAGAATTGTTACTGAGTGCCAGAGAATTGTTACTCGCACAGACAAAGAATTGTTACTCGCACAGACACAGAATTGTTACTCGCACAGACACAGAATTGTTACTGAAGGCCACAGAACTGTTACTTTGGGCCACAGAAGTGTTACTCGCACAGACACAGAATTGTTACTCGCAGAGACACAGAACTGTTACTGAGGGCCACAGAACTGTTACTTAGGGCCACAGAATTGATACTCGCACAGACACAGAATTGTTACTCAGGGCCACAGAACTGTTACTTAGGGACAAAGAAACGCTAGTTAGGGCCACAGAATTCATACTCAGGGACAGACAGAATTGTTACTCAGGGACAGACAGAATTGTTACTGAGTGCCAGAGAATTGTTACTCAGGGACAGACAGAATTGTTACTGAGTGCAAGAGAATTGTTACTCAGGGACAGACAGAATTGTTACTGAGTGCCAGAGAATTGTTACTCGCACAGACAAAGAATTGTTACTCGCACAGACACAGAATTGTTACTCGCACAGACACAGAATTGTTACTCGCACAGACACAGAATTGTTACTCGCACAGACACAGAATTGTTACTGAAGGCCACAGAACTGTTACTTTGGGCCACAGAAGTGTTACTCGCACAGACACAGAACTGTTACTGAGGGCCACAGAACTGTTACTTAGGGCCACAGAATTGATACTCGCACAGACACAGAATTGTTACTCAGGGCCACAGAACTGTTACTTAGGGACAAAGAAACGCTAGTTAGGGCCACAGAATTCATACTCAGGGACAGACAGAATTGTTACTGAGTGCCAGAGAATTGTTACTCAGGGACAGACAGAATTGTTACTGAGTGCCAGAGAATTGTTACTCGCACAGACACAGAATTGTTACTCGCACAGACACAGAATTGTTACTCGCACAGACACAGAATTGTTACTGAAGGCCACAGAACTGTTACTTTGGGCCACAGAAGTGTTACTCGCACAGACACAGAATTGTTACTCGCACAGACACAGAACTGTTACTGAGGGCCACAGAACTGTTTCTTAGGGCCACAGAATTGATACTCGCACAGACACAGAATTGTTACTCAGGGCCACAGAACTGTTACTTAGGGACAAAGAAACGCTAGTTAGGGCCACAGAATTCATACTCAGGGACAGACAGAATTGTTACTCAGGGACAGACAGAATTGTTACTGAGTGCCAGAGAATTGTTACTCAGGGACAGACAGAATTGTTACTGAGTGCCAGAGAATTGTTACTCAGGGACAGACAGAATTGTTACTGAGTGCCAGAGAATTGTTACTCAGGGACAGACAGAATTGTTACTGAGTGCCAGAGAATTGTTACTCAGGGACAGACAGAATTGTTACTGAGTGCCAGAGAATTGTTACTCGCACAGACAAAGAATTGTTACTCGCACAGACACAGAATTGTTACTCGCACAGACACAGAATTGTTACTCGCACAGACACAGAATTGTTACTGAAGGTCACAGAACTGTTACTTAGGGCCACAGAATTGTTACTAGCACAGACACAGAATTGTTACTCGCACAGACACAGAACTGTTACTGAGGGCCACAGAACTGTTACTCAGGGACACATAATCGTTGAATTAAAGAGTATGTCAGACAACATGCAGAGGAGTGGCAGAGGAGGCAATGTTTTAGGAGCGAGCAGACGTGGCAGCAGAGGAAGGGGTCGAGGCAGCACTATTCGCAGCCAGAGGCCAGTGCTCCCGGTGTCATCCAGCGGTCGTGTCTCCACCGACAACCCTGCCGTCATCGATTGGTTGGCTCGGTCGTCTTCCTCTTCCCAGGTCACCTCTGACACCTACAGCCAACGGTCGGTGGGTACGTCAGACACAACCGTTAGTTGGCATGGCCCGGGAGCAAGCCCACTGAAATCACATGTCCTCTACCTGCCCCTGTCCTTTGCTGTTCCCTCACCAAGCGAAGTGTCGCATGCTGTGGGCTCAGCCCCACTGTACAGTGAGGAAGAGCTAACAGAGGGCGGTCAGGAACGGGGGGAGACATCGGCCTTTTCAGCAGCCAGGCGAACAAGTACTGGCGAGGAGAGTGGCTCAGTAGCCGGTCTAGAGACAGGTCTGTCTCCTGACCCAGACGCAGCCGAGGGGGCTAGTAGTGAGGCGGAGACCGTACTTGATGATGAGGAGGTTGATCGCACTTGGCTGCCTCGTTGTCATCAGGCAATTTCTTCCGCATCATCAGGAGAAGAGGGTGCCAGCTTGGCAGCGAGCGAAACAGTCGGTGGGTTGCCCAGGAGGCAGCAGGGTCGCATCAGTGTCAGTGGAGCCAAACGGCCACGGAGTAGAGCACCAGCTCCACTGCAGCCTACCACCACGGCCAGTAGTGGTGCCGGTGCGCACGGAGGAAGTAGCAGTCAGCCAGTGAGGAGTAGCGGGGGCAAAGTTTCCTACTCGGTGGTGTGGCAATTTTTCGTCAAGCCGCCCGAGGAAGTAAACGTAGCCATCTGTCGACTATGTGGCCAGAAATGCAAGCGTGGCCAGGGGGCCCATGTTGGGACTACAGCGTTGCGTCAGCATATGCAGCGTCACCATTCGGTGGCCTGGGAAAACCGTGATAAAGATACGGCGGTTCTGCCTGCCCCAGCCCCCGCTCTATCACCCGCTCCGTTACTTGCTCCGTCACCCGACGTCGTCAATCGCCCTCTATCAGCCAGTCAAAGCTCCAACACCTCTGCTGAGGGGAGTTGTCGCTCGTTGGCATCTTCCGCTCGTTCAGATGCTCCTTCTCCTGCTACTCCTCTTCTCGGATTCCGTCAACAGTCTTTCTTGGAATCCGTTTCCAAGAGACAACAGTTTGCGAGCACGCACCCGACGGTGCAAAAGCTGAACGTCCTCCTGTCCAAGTTGCTGGTGCTGCAGTCCCTCCCTTTCCAACTGGTGGACTCAGCACCTTTCCGAGAAATGATGGCTTGTGCCGCGCCGCGGTGGAAAGTGCCAAGCCGTCATTTCTTCGCCATAAAGGCAGTGCCAGCCCTGCATTCACATGTAGAAGAGATGGTGGGCCAGTCTTTGAGCATGTCGGTCTCTGCCAAAGTGCACGGCAGCGCCGACGTGTGGAGCTGTAACTACGGTCAGGGACAGTATATGTCATTTACGGCCCACTGGGTGAACGTGGTGCCGGCACAGCCGCACCAGCAACTTGGACAGGTCACGACGCTTTTGCCTCCACGTTTGCACGTCCTTGGTCCAGCAAACATGTCCGCCTCTACCACCTCTTTTTCCGCCGTGTCCTCAGCCGCCACCCCCGTGCCAGGTCCCATTACCCGACCGGCATATCACATGTGCAGGGCGCAACGGTGTCACGCTGTGCTGCACCTGGTATGCCTTGGCGAACGTAGTCACACAGGGGAGGAACTGCTGAGTGTAATGAACAGAGAAATCGACAGATGGCTGTCTCCGCGCAAACTGAAAATCGGAACCATGTTGACCGACAACGGAAAGAACATGGTGTCTGCTCTGCGTCAAGGAAGGTTGTGCCATGCGCCATGCATGGCTCACGTGTTCAATCTGGTTGTCAAGCGGTTCCTAAAATCCACCATCCCACTGCAAGACATCCTTAAAATGTCACGTAAACTGTGCATGCATTTCAGCCATTCCTACACCGCAAAGAACACCCTCCTTGAGCTGCAGCGGCAGAACGGAATTCCACAGCATCGCCTGATCTGCGACGTTGCAACAAGGTGGAATTCAACCCTACACATGTTAGACCGCCTTTACGAGCAGCGAAAGGCCATCACCGATTTCCTGATGTTACAAGCGGATAAAGGTACTCCCCTGTGTAACTTCGATGTCAGCCATTGGCAGCTGATGCGTGACACCTGCCGCTTGCTCAGGCCCTTTGAGGAGGCCACGCTATTCGTGAGTCGGCAGGACTATGGGATGAACGACGTCATTCCTCTGTTGCACGTCCTGGAACAAATGCTGTTAACAATGGCTGGTCAGGGTGCGGTAGACGTGGCGCACAGATCTCAACGCCACATGACCCCTGTGGGGCCAGGACAGGAAGAAGAGGAGGAGGTAGAGGAGGACATTTGTGCTCAGGAATTATTGAGTGAAATGGGTGGTTTTTCCACTCAGCGGACAGGAGTAGAGGAGCAGGAGCATCTGGTAGAGGAGGAAGAGGAGGAGACAGAGGACCCAGACGCACCGTGGCAGTATGCTGTGGAGATGGAGGCAGGGAGTCCCTCGCATTCCTTGGCACAAATGGCCCATAGCATGCTCGGTTGCTTGCGTAGCGACAGCCGAATAATAACCATCAGACAGAGGGATGACTTTTGGCTGTCCACCTTGTTGGACCCTCGCTATCGTTCCAAAATGGTGGCCTTTTTCACACCTGCTGAGAGGGAGGCCAAAATTACGTACTATAAAAACCACCTATGTAGTCAGTTGGTCTCTGCCTTTGTGCGCCAACGTCCATCCTCAGACACTGTGGGCCCTGTGCGCTCACGTTCCGCTGCCATGGCAGCAGGGGAGGGGTGGGGTGGTAGGAGCAGTGGCAGCTCCACCAGCAGCGGCTGCCTCAGTCTGCAGTCGATGATGAGTAGCTTTCTTCACCAGCGCAGTGAGGAAACTACTAACCAGCCGCAGCAGCAGCAGCATCAGGTGGACCTGGAGCAGGAGCTCAAACAACAGGCTTGGGCCTACTTGGACAGCGCCCTGCCAACCGAGGTAGACAATCCCCTTGACTACTGGGCAACGAAACTTGACCTTTGGCCCCAACTAGCTGAATTTGCCCTTGAAAGGCTGTCATGCCCGGCTAGTAGCGTGGCATCGGAGCGCGTGTTTAGTGCGGCAGGAGGTATTGTAACTCCGCGGAGGACACGACTGTCCACCCAAAGTGTGGAGAGACTCACGTTTGTGAAAATGAATCAGGCGTGGATTAGTCTGGATTTCAAACCACCAGTTCCTGACACAACTGACTAAATCCGCCATGAATCATGCCCCTGCCATGTGCCACTTTCAGGTCTCTTCACACTGCTGGTGTGTTTAATTTTTTGACATAGGGTGCAGGCAGATTACGGGCCTCATATAGCTGCTGCCAGGCCCCTAATCTGCCATGGGCCCCTATATACCGCCTCCTCATGCTGCTGCCAAGTCCAGAGTCTCTCATGGGTCCCTGTACGGCCTCCCATTGCTGCTGTCTCCATCGCCACACTCTGCTGCCATGTGCCACTTTCAGGTCTCTTCACACTGCTGGTGTGTTTAATTTTTTGACATAGGGTGCAGGCAGATTACGGGCCTCACATAGCTGCTGCCAGGCCCCTAATCTGCCATGGGCCCCTATATACCGCCTCCTCATGCTGCTGCCAAGTCCAGAGTCTCTCATGGGTCCCTGTACGGCCTCCATTGCTGCTGTCTCCATCGCCACACTCTGCTGCCATGTGCCACTTTCAGGTCTCTTCACACTGCTGGTGTGTTTAATTTTTTGACATAGGGTGCAGGCAGATTACGGGCCTCCTATAGCTGCTGCCAGGCCCCTAATCTGCCATGGGCCCCTATATACCGCCTCTTCATGCTGCTGCCAGGTCCAGAGTCTCTCATGGGTCCCTGTACGGCCTCCCATTTCTGCTGCCAGGAGGCAGCAGGGTCGCAGCAGTGTCAGTGGAGGCAAACGGCCACGGAGTAGAGCACCAGCTCCACTGCAGCCTACCACCACGGCCAGTAGTGGTGCCGGTGTGCACGGAGGAAGTAGCAGTCAGCCAGTGAGGAGTAGCGGAGGCAAAGTTTCCTACTCTGCGGTGTGGCAATTTTTCGTCAAGCCGCCCGAGGAAGTAAACGTAGCCTAATGTCGACTATGTGGCCAGAAAGTCAAGCGTGGCCAGGGGGCCCATGTTGGGACTACAGCGTTGCGTCAGCATATGCAGCGTCGCCATTCGGTGGCCTGGGAAAAACGTGATAAAGATACGGCGGTTCTGCCTGCCCCAGCCCAGGGTTCCATTTTGTCATAGGGTGCTGGCAGATTACGGGCCTCCCATAGGTTCCGCCAGGCCCCATATCGGCCATGGGCCCCCCTACCTCCTGGTCACGCTGCTGCTGAGCCCACAGTGTGACCTGGGTCCCTGTACGGCCTCCCATTGCTTACACTCTGCCATGTGCCACTTTGAGGTCTCCTTACACTACTGTGCTTTTCCATTTTGACATAGGTTGCTGGCAGATTCCAAGCCTTCCATAGGTTCCGCCAGGCCCCATATCGGCCATGGGCCCCCGTACCTCCTGGTCACGCTGCTGCTGGTCCCACAGTGTGACCTGGGTCCCTGTACGGCCTCCCATTGCTTACACTCTGCCATGTGCCACTTTGAGGTCTCTTTAAACTACTGTGCTTTTCCATTTTGACATAGGTTGCTGGCAGATTCCAGGACTTCCATAGGTTCCGCCAGGCCCCATATCGGCCATGGGCCCCCGTACCTCCTGGTCACGCTGCTGCTGGTCCCACAGTGTGACCTGGGTCCCTGTACGGCCTCCCATTGCTTACACTCTGCCATGTGCCACTTTGAGGTCTCCTCACACTACTGTGCTTTTCCATTTTGACATAGGTTGCTGGCAGATTAGAGGACTTCCATAGGTTCCGCCAGGCCCCATATCGGCCATGGGCCCCCGTACCTCCTGGTCACGCTGCTGCTGAGCCCACAGTGTGACCTGGGTCCCTGTACGGCCTCCCATTGCTTACACTCTGCCATGTGCCACTTTGAGGTCTCCTTACACTACTGCGGTTGTCCATTTTGACATAGGTTGCTGGCAGATTCCAGGACTTCCATAGGTTCCGCCAGGCCCCATATCGGCCATGGGCCCCCGTACCTCCTGGTCACGCTGCTGCTGAGCCCACAGTGTGACCTGGGTCCCTGTACGGCCTCCCATTGCTTACACTCTGCCATGTGCCACTTTGAGGTCTCCTTACACTACTGCGGTTGTCCATTTTGACATAGGTTGCTGGCAGATTCCAGGACTTCCATAGGTTCCGCCAGGCCCCATATCGGCCATGGGCCCCCGTACCTCCTGGTCACGCTGCTGCTGAGCCCACAGTGTGACCTGGGTCCCTGTACGGCCTCCCATTGCTTACACTCTGCCATGTGCCACTTTGAGGTCTCCTTACACTACTGCGGTTGTCCATTTTGACATAGGTTGCTGGCAGATTCCAGGACTTCCATAGGTTCCGCCAGGCCCCATATCGGCCATGGGCCCCCGTACCTCCTGGTCACGCTGCTGCTGAGCCCACAGTGTGACCTGGGTCCCTGTACGGCCTCCCATTGCTTACACTCTGCCATGTGCCACTTTGAGGTCTCCTCACACTACTGTGCTTTTCCATTTTGACATAGGTTGCTGGCAGATTAGAGGACTTCCATAGGTTCCGCCAGGCCCCATATCGGCCATGGGCCCCCGTACCTCCTGGTCACGCTGCTGCTGAGCCCACAGTGTGACCTGGGTCCCTGTACGGCCTCCCATTGCTTACACTCTGCCATGTGCCACTTTGAGGTCTCCTTACACTACTGCGGTTGTCCATTTTGACATAGGTTGCTGGCAGATTCCAGGACTTCCATAGGTTCCGCCAGGCCCCATATCGGCCATGGGCCCCCGTACCTCCTGGTCACGCTGCTGCTGAGCCCACAGTGTGACCTGGGTCCCTGTACGGCCTCCCATTGCTTACACTCTGCCATGTGCCACTTTGAGGTCTCCTTACACTACTGCGGTTGTCCATTTTGACATAGGTTGCTGGCAGATTCCAGGACTTCCATAGGTTCCGCCAGGCCCCATATCGGCCATGGGCCCCCGTACCTCCTGGTCACGCTGCTGCTGGTCCCACAGTGTGACCTGGGTCCCTGTACGGCCTCCCATTGCTTACACTCTGCCATGTGCCACTTTGAGGTCTCCTTACACTACTGCGGTTGTCCATTTTGACATAGGTTGCTGGCAGATTCCAGGACTTCCATAGGTTCCGCCAGGCCCTATATCGGCCATGGGCCCCCGTACCTCCTGGTCACGCTGCTGCTGGTCCCACAGTGTGACCTGGGTCCCTGTACGGCCTCCCATTGCTTACACTCTGCCATGTGCCACTTTGAGGTCTCCTTACACTACTGCGGTTGTCCATTTTGACATAGGTTGCTGGCAGATTCCAGGCCTTCCATAGGTTCCGCCAGGCCCCATATCGGCCATGGGCCCCCGTACCTCCTGGTTACGCTGCTGCTGAGCCCACAGTGTGACCTGGGTCCCTGTACGGCCTCCCATTGCTTACACTCTGCCATGTGCCACTTTGAGGTCTCCTTACACTACTGCGGTTGTCCATTTTGACATAGGTTGCTGGCAGATTCCAGGACTTCCATAGGTTCCGCCAGGCCCCATATCGGCCATGGGCCCCCGTACCTCCTGGTCACGCTGCTGCTGAGCCCACAGTGTGACCTGGGTCCCTGTACGGCCTCCCATTGCTTACACTCTGCCATGTGCCACTTTGAGGTCTCCTTACACTACTGCGGTTGTCCATTTTGACATAGGTTGCTGGCAGATTCCAGGACTTCCATAGGTTCCGCCAGGCCCCATATCGGCCATGGGCCCCCGTACCTCCTGGTCACGCTGCTGCTGAGCCCACAGTGTGACCTGGGTCCCTGTACGGCCTCCCATTGCTTACACTCTGCCATGTGCCACTTTGAGGTCTCCTCACACTACTGTGCTTTTCCATTTTGACATAGGTTGCTGGCAGATTCCAGGACTTCCATAGGTTCCGCCAGGCCCCATATCGGCCATGGGCCCCCGTACCTCCTGGTCACGCTGCTGCTGAGCCCACAGTGTGACCTGGGTCCCTGTACGGCCTCCCATTGCTTACACTCTGCCATGTGCCACTTTGAGGTCTCCTTACACTACTGCGGTTGTCCATTTTGACATAGGTTGCTGGCAGATTCCAGGACTTCCATAGGTTCCGCCAGGCCCCATATCGGCCATGGGCCCCCGTACCTCCTGGTCACGCTGCTGCTGAGCCCACAGTGTGACCTGGGTCCCTGTACGGCCTCCCATTGCTTACACTCTGCCATGTGCCACTTTGAGGTCTCCTCACACTACTGTGCTTTTCCATTTTGACATAGGTTGCTGGCAGATTAGAGGACTTCCATAGGTTTCGCCAGGCCCCATATCGGCCATGGGCCCCCGTACCTCCTGGTCACGCTGCTGCTGGTCCCACAGTGTGACCTGGGTCCCTGTACGGCCTCCCATTGCTTACACTCTGCCATGTGCCACTTTGAGGTCTCCTCACACTACTGTGCTTTTCCATTTTGACATAGGTTGCTGGCAGATTAGAGGACTTCCATAGGTTCCGCCAGGCCCCATATCGGCCATGGGCCCCCGTACCTCCTGGTCACACTGCTGCTGAGCCCACAGTGTGACCTGGGTCCCTGTACGGCCTCCCATTGCTTCCACTCTGCCATGTGCCACTTTGAGGTCTCCTTACACTCCTGCGGTTTTCCATTTTGTCATAGGTTGCTGGCAGATTAGCGGCCTCCCATAGGTGCCGCCAGGCCCCATATCGGCCATGGGCCCCCGTATCGCCTGGTCACGCTGCTGCTGGGCCCACAGTGTGACCTGGGTCCCTGTACGGCCTCCCATTGCTTCCACTCTGCCATGTGCCACTTTGAAATCTCTTCACACTCCTGCGGTTGTCCATTTTGTCATAGGTTGCTGGCAGATTAGCGGCCTCCCATAGGTGCCGCCAGGCCCCATATCGGCCATGGGCCCCCGTACCTCCTGGTCACGCTGCTGCTGAGCCCACAGTGTGACCTGGGTCCCTGTACGGCCTCCCATTGCTTCCACTCTGCCATGTGCCACTTTGAAATCTCCTCACACTCCTGCGGTTGTCCATTTTGTCATAGGTTGCTGGCAGATTACAGGCCTTCTATTGATGCCGCCAGGCCCCATATCGGCCATGGGCCCCCGTACCTCCTGGTCACGCTGCTGCTGGTCCCACAGTGTGACCTGGGTCTCTGTACGGCCTCCCATTGCTTCCACTCTGCCATGTGCCACTTTGAAATCTCCTCACACTGCTGCGGTTTTCCATTTTGTCATAGGTTGCTGGCAGATTAGCGGCCTCCCATAGGTGCCGCCAGGCCCCATATCGGCCATGGGCCCCCGTACCTCCTGGTCACGCTGCTGCTGAGCCCACAGTGTGACCTGGGTCCCTGTACGGCCTCCCATTGCTTCCACTCTGCCATGTGCCACTTTGAAATCTCCTCACACTCCTGCGGTTGTCCATTTTGTCATAGGTTGCTGGCAGATTACAGGCCTTCCATAGGTGCCACCAAGCCCCAAATCGGCCATGGGCCCCCGTACCGCCTGGTCACGCTGCTGCTGGGCCCACAGTGTGACCTGGGTCCCTGTACCGCCTCCCATTGCTCCCACTCTGCCATGTGCCACTTTCAGGTCTCCTCACGCTCCTGCTGGTTTCCATTTTGTCATAGGTTGCTGTATGGCCTCCCATTGCTGCTGGCTCCACCGCCACACTGTGGCTCCAAACACTGGTTTTGGCCCCGTGACTGGCCAAAGGAGTGAAGTGTGCGGTGATTCTAAGATCGACGGCACTCATCTGCATGTCATACTGCCTGACAGTATTATTTCTCTTCCCCAGCAGACTCCAAGGGCATTTAAATTAAAGGTACAGTGTTCTGCACTAATATTAAGTCTCTCTGAAGCCTAGAAACACCCTTTTTTAAGTTAAATTCACAGCGAATTTATTCGACTCGAATCGAATATTGTCCACGAATTCGCCGAATCAGTCGAATCGAATTTTTCATTTCTTCGCTCATCTCTAATTGTCACCAGTCCAGTACAGTGTTATCATATCACTGGTGTGGTGGTGATCAGGGGCACTGACTGGGGTGTAAAAAAACAAAAAACAAAGATGAAGAAGAATTTAATTTAATTTTTTTTAAAATTTTTTATTATTTTTATCTTTTTTATTAAATTATTTTTCTACTAATTCTTTTCAATACACTGTAACTGGAGCAATAGAATGTTACCATAGTAACATTGTACTGCTCTGGGCGAGTGATCAGGATTTTTTTTTACACATTATGATTGCTAAGATCGATGTATTTAATTGATATTTGCAACCATTGTGACTGAATGAAACCGATTCATTCAGTCTTTTGTTGTGATTAGCTGTGATTGGACAAAGCTCATCACATGATACAGATGGGTGTGATTAGCCCTGTCTGTACCATGTGACCGTTGTGACCAAAACCAAATGGTTTTTTCACATTTTTCCTTTTTTTATTACATTTTTTTCTTTTTTTTTTTTTTACAATTTTATTTTTTCAACACACTGTGACCAGAGCAATAGAGTGTTACCATTGTAAGATTGTACTACTCTGTGCGGCTCCGTGGCCACATGGGTGGCACCTTCTGATGGGACATCATATGACGTTCACTCAGCAGGAGGAGTGTCCCGCCCGGCTGTCAATCTGCTATAGGGCAGGTGGGAAGGTGGTAAAGATTATTGGGCAAATTTGGGGCCAACATCAAATACATTGGTCATGAAATTCTTACAGACTCCCTTTCATAACACTTTTTTTTCCTTTTTTTAATTATCACTGGTCAATTTTTTATTTTTTTTGTAATATTATCAGTAGTCAAACTTAAGTATTTTTTTGCTTCTTTTGCCTTTTAAATATACAGATAATTAGTTCACTCTTGTCAGACAAATGAAAGCATTGCTCCCCCAATAACTAAATAAATAAATGCCTCAGATTTGTATCATAACTAATAAAATGTATCGTCGAGTTATTAGGTCTGTAAATGAAATGTGAAACTTTAATTGTATCTGTGTAATGGCATTCCTATAAATTTGATCAGAAATGTCATTTTCTATAAACTTTTTTTTTTTTTTATCTCATAGGGATGTCTACTGTAAGCCATCTGTATCTTCTGGGAAAAGAATTGTGTTAGCATCTGCCAGACTGCGCTCCCCCTCCCGTCATCCTCCCCCTCCCTCCATCCTCACCTGGCTCTATCAGTATACAGTAGTTGTATCCATACACAGAGGACGTTGTCACCTGGAGACATAATTACAGAGGGGGACACATTCATAGAAAGACAGATCACAGCTGCTGAACCTCCTCACACCCCTCCCTGCAGAGACGCCCCTACCAGCTAAGTGATGATTATTGATTACAGTGATGGCAATGTGATGGTTTTTATAGCTATACTGATCTGCAGAATACAATGATTTTATTATAGTATCATCTGTACCTTCCCGGGGGACACCGACACCCAACACACAGCACATGAGAGACACAAGAAAAGTATCTTAACCAAGGGAACAGTGTTACACAAGTTATGTCTGATCAAATAATTTAGTAAAATAGATCAATTTTAATAGATAGATAGATAGATAGATAGATAGATAGATAGATAGATAGATAATAGATAGATATAGAATAGATAGATATAGAATAGATAGATAGATAATAGATAGATAGATTAATAGATAGATAGATAGATAGATAGATAGATAGATAGATAGATAGATAGATAGATAGATAATAGATAGATAATAGATAGATAGATAGATAGATAGATAGATAGATAGATAGATAATAGATAGATAGATAGATAGATAGATAGATAGATAGATAGATAATAGATAGATAGATAGATAGATAGATAGATAGATAGATAGATAGATTATAGATTTCTCCATAGATAGATAGATAGATAATAGATAGATTTGGATATTGTGGCATTTTTCTATCATTTTGTATGAATATGTACGTTTGTCTAGGATGTTTCCAGTCCCAGCTGGTAGTTACTACATCACCCACCATTGATGAGCCGTACTTCCAAGAATGTGTGCGAGGGGAACATAGATAAAGTCCTCACCAAGGCGAGCTGGAAAGCCGCACTCTCCACTATATACCTGCTAACTGCCAAAGCTAATGGCCACTATTCAGTGCTCTTTCTCCTTGACCTCTCTGCGGCCTTCGACACAGTCGACCACCCCCTCCTCCTCAAAAACTACACTCCCTCGGCCTCAGAGCTTCTGCTCTCTCCTGGCTCTCATCCTACCTGTCACAATGCTCTTTCAGCGTTACCTATAATGCTACCACCTCCCCCTCGCTCCCCCTCTCTGTTGGGGTCCCTCAAGGCTCTGTCCTTGGGCCCCTTCTCTTCTCCATCTACACCTCCTCCCATGGCCAACTCATACACTCTCACGGCTTCAACTACCACCTCTATGCCGACGACACACAAACACAAAGGAGTTAACTGGGGGGGGGGGGGCGATCAAGGGGTTAAACGGGATTACTGGTGTACTGGCGGGCAATCTGGCACTATCTGGGAGGGGCGCTAACACTATCGGAAGTCGCCAGCGACACTGATACAGTGATCAGTAAAAATCGGTTCACTGATCAGTGACACGGGTGAGAGGGCAGTGAAGGGGTTAACTGGGGGGGTGATCAGGGGGTTAAATGTGTCTTAGGTGTGTTCTAACTGTGGGAATGTGCTGTTTTACTCACTGTTTGTATGTCTTCTTCTCTGTCTGGAACGGAATGTGTCCAGGCAGAGAAGAATGACATCATATCCTGTCATGTGTAAATGTCAACACAGGACAGGATAGGACAGGGAGCGATCATCTGATTTCAGCCAGACATCACTGGCTGAAATCTAATGATTGATCCCTCCGGGATCGAATGGTGTCACCCACGGGTCGTCATGAGCGTGCGCGCGCCCCCTGCCGGCGAAAATGTCGGGAGCGCGGAACCCATTTTAAAATGTGGTTTTGAGCCTGAGTGCCGCCCTGCACACGTATATATACAGTGGCAGGGCGGCAAGCAGTTAAACTGAACCTCTCCAAAACCGAGTTTCTTGTCTTCCCCCCAGCCCGGACACCACCCCCCATTGACTTCTCCATCACATCCAGCAATGCCACCATCAAACCCGCCCCGCAGGCCAGAGTACTTGGTGTCATTCTGGACTCCAACCTATCCTTCCAGCCCCAAGTCCAATCTTTAACAAACTCGTGCAGACTCCACCTCCGCAACATCGCCAAAATCCGCACGTTCCTAACTCCAGAAACCACAAAACAGCTCATCCACTCCCTCATCATATCACGACTCGACTACTGCAACTCCCTCCTCACTGGCCTGCCTCGCCGCTGGCTATCCCCGCTTCAGTCTATCCTGAATACGGCTGCCAGACTCATCCACCTTACCAACCGCTCCATCTCCGCCACCCCCCTCTGTCAATCCCTCCACTGGCCTCCACCCCCCTCTGCCAATCCCTCCACTGGCTTCTGATTGCGCAATGGATCAAATTCAAAATCCTAACACTGACGTACAAAGCCGTCCACCATACTGCCCCGAACTACATCACTGACCTAATATCCAAGTACCACCCAGCACGAACACTCCGCTCCTCACAAGACCTCCTTCTCTCTAGTTCCCTGGTCTCCTCCTCCCATGCCCGCCTCCAGGACTTCTCCAGGGTGTCACCCATCCTCTGGAACTCCCTGCCCCAACCCATCAGATTATCACCTACTCTCCTCTCCTTTAGGCGCACCCTGAAAACCCATCTCTTCAGGGAAGCCTACCCCACCCCCTGCTAACTTGCCGACCTCCTCCACTCTTCCTACCACTCCATCCCCCACAGCTATCTCCTCCTGTGCCACCATCCCCTCCCTCCTAGATTGTAAGCTCCAAAGAGCAGGGCCCTCAATCCCCTCATGTTTTGCATTGTATTGGTATTGTTCTGTCACATGTTCTGTCCCCCTTTATAATGTACAGCGCTGAGCGAACTATCGGCGCTTTATAAATACTGTATAATAATAATAATAATAATATACAAGCTCTACTGTTTCAGTCACCAGGAACTTGACCAAAAAACACTCCATCATTGGTATTCTACCCACTTCACGTTACCTAAATTTTACCTGACATGGTCCCCTAGGTGCTGGTGACTATGTGGAGAAACGGAATTTTTCCCCATATTTTATGCACCCTTACTGGAATGCTATCTACTTCCTAGCCTCTGATATTATAGGGCACTTAGATCTTACCTGACACTGTCCTTACATTACTGAATTTAGGTACTGAACAAATACCCCCTAATGTTACATTTTGTGGTTCTCTACCTACTTTGTGCAGCTGAACGCACCATTGTTAGAATATGGAATTCCCTTTCACAGCCCAGTGTGGTCAACACTCTTAGAGATTTAAACTACCAATGTGAAATGGAAAAAATACCAGAATTAAATAAAAATAATTGGCACAAAAATTCATTCTAATTTGGTCCATATGGCTAAATAATGCAGATTGTACTTTATAAGATTGATGACATGTACTTACATTGCCTTGTATTGCTGACTGGAACTATTTGCTTGTATTGTTAGTCCACTCCCGTGTTTGATTACCCTCCTCCAATATTTCTCCTCCTTCTACCCTGCCTTAACCGTAAAGCGGAGTTCCACATGGAAAAAAAATAACAAAAACTGTAGCTTCTGACTTTTAAAATACAGCCACTTACCTGTCCCTGGGTCCAGAGATGTCCTCACCACCACCGCTGATTTCACCGGCCGTCTTCTTTCTCCAGCGCCGGCATCTTCAGTGTGGGCACCCAGCTGTGACAGCTTGCGGCTTCACAGCCGGGGTGCCCACTGAGCATGTGCGAGAAGCATTGTGCTTCCTGAATGGCCCCATAGTCTTCTGGGACCTGTCACGTGACACAAAAGACTACAGGGAGGGAGGGGGGAGGACAACTTCCGCTTCCGATCGCCCAGGCGATTGCAGGGGAAGTGGGAGCGGGTACCTGTCAAATTCGGGCAATCGTTCCCCAAAGGTGCCAATCCTTAATGAGGAGCGAGGGACAAAGGCTTCAAGTGGAACTTCCCCTTTTGGGTGGAGCTCCACTTTAACTTCCCTCTCTATACTCCCTTTTCCTTCCCTCTTACATCCCCAAGATGAAGACATTTGTTCTCCACCATTACTATGGCTGTAAACTTCCGTTCAGTCTACTAATTCTATGTGACCTGCTGTTTGCATTACTGTTTTTCTTCGTGTCATTTATGCTCCTGTAATTTGTATGACTTCATTCTTCTGTACACCTTTACTGCTTTATGAATTTATTGATATAGTCGGATACATCTACATACAATGATAAATATAATGAATGTGACACTGACAAATGACATCACAATCATCTTCTAAGAGAACGTGTTTAATATTTACCTTTATGGAAGGTGATGACAGAAATCTTCCCTCTCTTGAGTGATGGGTGTCTCTGGTATCTGACGCTTTAGGATGTTTTTGATACTTTGTCCCCCTCTGGTCACTGTGGTTCCTCCTCAATAAGAGACTACATTGTTCTGTAGTGATGTAACGGCTGATGGGAGGAATCGCTACACCCAGCAGGAGACAAGGTTTCCAACAAACCCAAAGTATCTGATACTAGTGGCGTCCATAGCTCTTCAAGAGAGACTCAGTTAGACTCACCATCTACCGAAGAGGTAAGTATTAAATATTTAAATTCACAAACACGAGTACAATACTAAAATAGGTAATAATAGAGATAATGCCATAACTACAGGTAGCCCAGTGTTGCTCCATACATATCAGCGGATAACTGTCTTTGTATTCAGGTCAGGTCTGAGCAGAATTATGTAACATTTTGGGAAGAATATACAGCCAAGAAGTCCAGAACTTGATGCCATTATAGCAAAGACCTCCACAGCCACCATGTATTTCCCTCTGGTGCTCAGATAGGCCGGGATCATGGCAATCCAGACACTGCAGAACACCAGCATGCTGAAGGTGATGTACTTGGCCTCATTAAAACTGTCCGGTAAAGTCCTGGCCATAAAAGCGATAATGAAGCTCACAGCTGCCAGAAGCCCCATATATCCCAGGACAGAGTAGAAGCCGATAACTGAACCCTCATTACACTGAATGATGATCTTCCCCTGATAAGAGTGAGTGTCTCGATCCTGGAAGGGGGGAGAAATAGACAACCAAGTGACACAGATTATGACTTGGACCAGTGAGAAGACACAAATGATACAATTGGGCAGTTTGGTTCCCATCCATTTCCTCCAGGGACTCCCAGGTTTGGTGGCCTTAAAGGCAATACACACCATGATACTTTTGGCAAGTAGAGAAGAGACGGCAACTGAGAAGATGACACCAAAAGAGGTGACACGCAGCATGCAGGTCACATCTACTGGATGGCCGAGGAACAAGAAGACACAGAGGAAGCTCAGCATGATGGAGACCAGGAGAAGATAGCTCAGGTTCCGGTTATTGGCTTTAACAATGGGGGTGTCCTGGTAATATATAAATATCCCCAATATTAAACCAGTCAGAAGGCAACAGAGGATGGAGACAGCTGAAAATACGGCAACAATGGTGTCATCAGTGTAGGAGAGAAATTCCACCACTCTTGGAACACACCGATCCTGCTTCTCATTTGGCCATTCATCATCAGGACATTTCATGCAGTTTTCACTGTCTGCAGGAAGAACAATACAAACACAATGAGCATCGGGGTCAGAGCTTCTGAGGAAATGAACTGTCTTGTGTTGTCTCCCAGCTAGCAATGGGATTTCCATCAGTTAATTGTGGGAGATAGATAGATAGATAGATAATAGATAATAGATAGATAGATAGATAATAGATAGATAGATAGATAGATAATAGATAGATAGATAATAGATAGATAGATAGATAGATAGATAATAGATAGATAATAGATAGATAGATAATAGATAGATAATAGATAATAGATAGATAGATAGATAATAGATAATAGATAGATAGATAGATAGATAATAGATAGATAGATAATAGATAGATAGATAGATAGATAGATAGATAGATAGATAGATAATAGATAGATAGATAGATAGATAGATAGATAATAGATAATAGATAGATAGATAGATAATAGATAGATAGATAATAGATAGATAGATAGATAGATAGATAGATAGATAGATAATAGATAGATAGATAGATAATAGATAGATAGATAATAGATAGATAGATAGATAGATAGATAGATAGATAGATAGATAGATAATAGATAGATAGATAATAGATAGATAGATAATAGATAGATAGATAGATAATAGATAGATAATAGATAGATAGATAGATAGATAGATAGATAGATAGATAGATAGATAGATAGATAATAGATAGATAGATAGATAATAGATAGATAGATAGATAATAGATAGATAGATAGATAGATAGATAGATAGATAGATAGATAGATAGATAGATAGATATCACACAGTTGAACTCCTATGTGTAGAGGCTGCACATTATGTACATTGGTATGTGCTTAAAATTTTTTGGAAAATAATAAAAAAAGATATGTAAAATAAATAGGCAAAAAGTGATAATGGGGAATTTCAATTTAATTGTCTGAAAACCCTGAAAATGAACATCTCTTTTTTCCTACCGTTTGGCCTGTTAAATATACCATTGTAAACATTTTGTTTTAACCACTTGCTGCCCGGCCACTGTAGAAATACGGCGGCAGGGTGGCACGGGCAGGCAAAACCACGTTCTAAAATGTGTGTTTTGTAAACAGGTAGGGAGCGAGCGCGAGACGCGCCACCGCCCTGCCTGTCCCTCCGAACACAGCCGTGGATGTCAGTCGCCGGGTCACAGCCGGTCCTTACCGGTTATGACCCGGCGATCGGCGGCAATAGCTGACCGAGAGCACAGCTGCAGTAGCTGTGCTTTCTGTCAGTTCCCTGACAGCTCCGGACAAGCTGGTCAGGACAGAAGAGTTTCTCTTCCCGATCAGCGATGTTCCCTTCAGCCCCTACACCCCCGCCCTGCCCCTAGTAAAACACTCCCCTCACACAGATAACCCTTCCCTGAAAAATAATGTTAACCCCTTCCTCCCCAGTGCCATTAGTACAGTGTCAGTGGTTTTTTTTTGCACTGATCTCTGTATTGGTGTCACTGTGGACGTCAGTGACCCCAAGTCAGTACCCCCCCAGTGTCAGAATGCCCGCTGCAGTCCCGCCATAAGTCGCTGAACACCGCCATAAGTCCCTTATCGCCCCCATTATTAGTATAAAGAAAACCTAAAAATCCCAGTATCTTTCCCGCCATTTGTAAACGCTATAACTTTCACGTAAACCAATTAATTTACACGTATTGTTTTTTTTTTTTACCAAAGACATGTCGCAGAATGCATTTTGGCACAAATTTATGACTAAATTTGATTTTTACATTTTTTTTTACTGGACATGTTTTATAGCAAAAATTCCAAAATATTGTTTTTTTTCCTCAAAATTGTCAGCCTTTTTTTATAGTGCAAAAAATAAAAACCGCACAGGCGATCAAATACCACCGAAAGAAAGCTCAATTTGTGGGAAAAAAAGGATGTAAATTTCATTTATGTACCGTATTGCATCACCGCGCAATTGTCTGTTAAACTAACACAGCGCTGTATAGCAAAAAAATGTCGTAAATTGCAGTATTTATCCCATAGTTTGTAGACGCTATAACTTCCACACAAAGCAATAAATATACACTTATTGGGATTTTTTTTACCAAAAACATGGAGCAGAATACATTTTGGCCTAAATTTATAACCAACTTTGAGTTTACTATATATTTTTTATAGCTGAAAGTAAAATATATTGTTTTTCATCAAAATTTTTGTGATTTTTTTGTTTATAGCGTAAAAAATAAAAAGCGAACAGATTATCAAATACCACCGAAAGAAAGCTCTATTTGTGTGAAAAAAAGGACGTAAATTTTGTTTGGGTGCAGCAATTATCAGTTGAATTAGTGCAGCGCCGAGTAGCAAAAAGAGGCGTGGTCATTAAGGGGGGTAAATCCTCAGGAAGGCAAGTGGTACAAAAGGTTATAACTGTGGGGGTAGAGCTGATGGAAGTGATAAATGTGTAATTGGAGTCATATTGTTACATAGTTACATAGTTGGTCTGACTGAAAAAAGACAAAAGTCCATCCAGTTCAACCATAGAAAAAAAATTATAATCCTACACCCACAGTGGATCCAGCGGAAGGCAAAAAAAAAACAGCAAAGCACGATCCAATTTGCACTTGCATGAGAAAAAAATACCTTCCTGATCCCCCGAGAGGCAATCAGATATTCCCTGGATCAACTTTCCCTATAAATGTTATATCCAGTTATATTCTGTGTATCCAAGAAACAATCCAGGACTTTCCTACAGCAATCCACTGAGCTGGCCACACCCAACTCTGGAGGGAGTCTATTCCACATTCTCACAGCTCTTACTGTGAAGAAACCTTTCCGTGTTTGAAGATTACATTTCTTTTCCTCCAGACGTAGATAGTCCTCTGTGATGACCTCAGGGTGAATAACTACACCGAGTTCACTATCTGAACCACTGATGTATTTATACATGGAGATTATACCCCCCCTTATGTATTATACATGGAGATCATATCCCCCCTTATGTATTATACATGGTGATCATATCCCCCCTTATGTATTATACATGGAGATCATATCCCCCCTTATGTATTATACATGGAGATCATATCCCCCCCTTTATGTATTATACATGGAGATCATATCCCCCCTTATGTATTATACATGGAGATCATATCCCCCCTTATGTATTATACATGGTGATCATATCCCCCCTTATGTATTATACATGGAGATCATATCCCTCCTTATGTATTATACATGGAGATCATATCCCCCTTATGTATTATACATGGTTATCATATCCCCCCTTATGTATTATACATGGAGATCATATCCCCCCTTATGTATTATACATGGTTATCATATCCCCCCTTATGTATTATACATGGAGATCATATCCCCCTTATGTATTATACATGGAGATCATATCCCCCTCTTATGTATTATACATGGATATCATATCCCCCCCTTATGTATTATACATGGATATCATATCCCCCCCTTATGTATTATACATGGATATCATATCCCCCCCTTATGTATTATACATGGATATCATATCCCCCCCTTATGTATTATACATGGAGATCATATCCCCCCTTATGTATTATACATGGTGATCATATCCCCCCTTATGTATTATACATGGTGATCATATCCCCCCTTATGTATTATACATGGAGATCATATCCCCCCCTTATGTATTATACATGGTGATCATATCCCCCTTATGTATTATACATGGAGATCATACCCCCCCTTATGTATTATACATGGAGATCATATCCCCCCCCCTTATGTATTATACATGGAGATCATATCCCCCCCCCTTATGTATTATACATGCAGATCATATCCCCCCTTTATGTATTATACATGGAGATCATATCCCCCTTATGTATTATACATGGAGATCATACCCCCCCCTTATGTATTATACATGGAGATCATATCCCCCCCCCCTTATGTATTATACATGGAGATCATATCCCCCCCCCTTATGTATTATACATGCAGATCATATCCCCCCTTTATGTATTATACATGGAGATCATATCCCCCTTATGTATTATACATGGAGATCATATCCCCCTTATGTATTATACATGGAGATCATATCCCCCCCCTTATGTATTATACATGGAGATGATATCCCCCCCCCTTATGTATTATACATGCAGATCATATCCCCCCTTATGTATTATACATGGAGATCATAGCCCCCTGATGTATTATACATGGAGATCATATCCCCCTTATGTATTATACATGGAGATCATATCCCCCCCCTTATGTATTATACATGGAGATGATATCCCCCCCCCCTTATGTATTATACATGCAGATCATATCCCCCCTTTATTTATTATACATGGAGATCATATCCTCCCTTATGTATTATACATGGAGATCATATCCCCCTTATGTATTATACATGGAGATCATATCCCCCCTTATGTATTATACATGGTGATCCTATCCCCCCCTTATGTATTATACATGGAGATCATATCCCCCTTATGTATTATACATGGAGATCATATCCCCCCTTATGTATTATACATGGAGATCATATCCCCCCTTATGTATTATACATGGAGATCATATCCCCCCTTATGTATTATACATGGAGATCATATCCCCCCTTATGTATTATACATGGAGATCATATCCCCCCTTATGTATAATACATGGTGATCATATCCCCCCTTATGTATTATACATGGAGATCATACCCCCCCTTATGTATTATACATGGAGATCATATCCCCCTTATGTATTATACATGGAGATCATATCCCCCCTTATGTATTATACATGGAGATCATATCCCCCTTAATCTCCTTTTTTAAGTAGAGAATACATTCAGTTCCTCTAATCTTTCCTCGTAGCTGAGCTCCTCCATGCCTCGTATCAGTGTGGTTTCCCTTTGCTTTTTTTTCCTCCAGTTCCCCAATGTTCTTTTTGTGAATTGGTGCCCAAAACTGAACTGCATATTCTAGTTGAGGTGTTAATAATGATAATAATACAAGAGAGGATTTTGCTCGCTTTAGAACCCGCAGCTTGCATGCCATTATTAAGCTTGTGATCTACCAGAACCCCTAAATCCTTCTCCATCATTGACCCCCCAGATCCTTCTCCACCATTGACCCCCAAAGATCCTTCTCCACCATTTACCCCCCAGTTGTACCCCCCTAGTATGTATGATGCATATTCTTAGCCCCCAAGTGCAGAATCTTACATTTATCAACATTAACCCTCATTGGCCCCATAGTCCCCCAATTACACAGAGCATTGAGGTCGGCTTGTAAGTTGGAGACATCCTGTAAGGACGTTATTCCTGGCACAGCTTGGTGTCATCTGCAAACACTGAAATGGGATTTATAATCCCAAATCCTATATTGTTTATAAATATATTAAAAAGTAAGGGTCCCAACACTGAACCTTGGGGTACCCCACTAATCACACTGTACCTTGGGGTACCCCACTAATAACACTGAACCTTGGGGTACCCCACTAATAACACTGAACCTTGGAGTACCCCACTAATCACGCTGAACCTCGGGGTACCCCACTAATAACACTGAACCTTGGGGTCCCCCACTAATAACACTGAACCTTGGGGTACCCCACTAATAACACTGAACCTTGGGATCCCCCACTAATAACACTGAACCTCGGGGTACCCCACTAATAACACTTACAACCCTAGGCCATTCAGAGTATGAATCATTAACCGCTACTCTCTGAATACCATCTTTTAGCCAGTTTTCTATCCATTTACATTCTGATTTTTCCAGCCCGTAGACTTTACCTTACACATTAGCCGTGTGTGGGGAACTCTTTTACAAAATCCAAGTATACCACATCCACCGCCACCTCTCTGTCCGAGTATACCACGTCCACTGTCACCCCTCAGTCTGAGTATACCACGTCCACAACCACCCCTCTGTCCATGTTTACCACATCCACCGTCACCCCTCTGTCCAAGGTTTTTCTCACCTCCTCATAAAAAGAAATCAGATTTGTTTGACAACTTCTGTCTTTCATGAATCCATGTTGTCTGTTGCTTAAAATATTTTTTCCAGCAAGAACCCATCTATGTGGTCTTTTATTAAACTCTCCAGTATCTTCCCAACTATAGAAGTTACACTAACAGGTCTATAATTACTTGGTAAAGATTTTGACCCCCTTTTTAAATATTGGCCCCACATTGGCCTTACGCCAATCCAGGGGTACTATGTTAGTCATTAAAGAGGCCCTAAAAATGAGAAACAATGGCTGTGAAATGACAGAGCTCAATTCTTTAAGTCCCCGTGGGTGTATGCCATCCGGTCCAGGGGCTTTATTCACCTTTATTCTGTCTAAATATTTTTGGATCATTGTGAGCCAATGTGGATCATCTGGGGCTGTGTCAGTACCACCCCCCATTATGGACAAGAGCCCCCCCATGCTCCTTTGTATACACAGAGCTGAAGAAGGGATTTCATACATTGGCCTTCTCTTTGTCCCCAGTCACCCCCTCTAGATGATTCTGTAAAGGGCCTACATGCTGGGACCGGACCTTTCTACTATTAATATATTTGAAAAGTTTTTGGAGGTTTGTTCTGCAATTTTTTGCCTCCCTGAACAGATGAGTTTTCAGGGATCACCTAAAGGCATCTAGAGTAGGGGATAGCCAGACAGATTGAGGTCAAGAATTCCAGAGGATGGGAGAGGAGAGGATGGTTTGGGAGATATCTGTATACAAGACTGGTGATGTAGCTGGGGGTAGAGTTGTGAATAGCTTTGTATGTTGTTGTTGTTGTTAGCATTTTGAATTTAATTCACTGGGCAATCGGAAGCCAGTGGAGGGATTGGCAGAGAGGGGTGCCAAACATTGAGCAGTTGGTAAGGAAGTTGATCCTGGCAGCAGCATTCATGATAGACTGGAGAGGGAATAGCCTATGGAGAGATCGGTATATGAGAAGTCAAGGCAAGATATAATAAGGGAGTGAATGAGTAGCTTGGTGGTTTCATTAGTCATTTCATTAGTTAGAGGATCAAGTGCATCCACTGAAGATGAGAGTGAACTGTTGTAGACAGAGGTGGCCGGGTTAGGACAGGAAATGGGAGAGATTTTGTCATAGAGGTGGTCAGTAGCAGAATAGAAAAGAGAAGGGTGAAGGTTTCTACAAGTAATCATTTGCTGCTTGGGGGGATAGGTGGTTGAAAACAAGTATACTGTGAAACTGATGAGGTTGTGATCAGAGAAAAGACAGGAGGTGTTGGTGAAGTTGCCAGGAGTGCAGAGATGGGGTTATACAAGGCCAAGCATATTACCATCAGAGTGAAGGTCCATTGTGTTAGGTCACAAGATGAGGATAAGTTGAGAAGTTGAGCTGTAGCCAGGCTGTTAACACTAACAGGGATGGTAAAGTCACCAAGAATGATAATGTGTAATTCAGAGGAGAGAAAGTAGGGTAGCCAAGTCCAAGGTGTTCTGTGGGGATAGAAGGAATGCAACTCCACCTCCTTTCCATCCACTAGGTCTGGGTGAGTGAGTCCAGTGGAGACCACCATAGGAGAGGGCAGCAGGAGAAGCCTTTAGTTATCTCAGCACAGTCTAATTAGCCCTCCTAGTTCTTATCTGAAGACTACAAACTGATTAATCTTTATTTTGCAGAGAACAGGATAGAGGATTCTTTCAGTAGATTAGCAAAAGAGAACTGGACAGAGCTGACACCATTAAGTCCACAAAAGTGCTGGGTATTGTCAGCCCACAATAGGACTTAAGAAGTCAGAGCATTTCTAGCAGGTCAACAGATAATTTACTGTTGGGCCTTTAAAAAGGACAAAATGCTGAGAAATGTTCATGTCCTGCACATGTTTTTTGCTATGATATACACTTCAAGAATTCAGTTTGTCAAAGTTTGACAATAAATTTAACATTCTCTGGGCATGTCCACAACATGGCCGAGTGAGCTCAGCCGCAGGCTACCCCCTGACATGGATGGTGTATGCTGTTTCTGGCCAGCTCTGTGCTTTACCGGAGGCTCTCCTTCTCTGTCCAGCCCCAACCAAGCTGCCCTGAGTTCCTCCTGCAGCCCCTTCTGGCCAGTTTGGGAACCTGGAGTTGATGCCAGTTGAACCAGGCGCTGTCCAACCCATCCCACCGGGTGAGCAGAGAGTACCTGAAGGAGAACTTCAGCCTGGGATGGGGGGCAGGAGGAGGCAGCGAAGAGGGAAAGTGGGAGGGGGCCAAGTCACTGCGCCATGGGCTTCTGGGTTGTACTTGCCCCCTGGGCCAAAAGCTTTCAAGCTTTCAAAACTACAAGCCGATGGTCACAAAGGCTGTCGGAACTTGTAGTTTTTTCATATGCACAGAATACTGTGAATGAGTGACATGGCCGGGTATACAGAGCCCGCATTTTTTTTTAAATTGTTAGAGCTAGTGGAGGGGGGCGGTCCGTTCATTACATACTACATGTTGCACCCTGAAAATAGGTGTGACATGTAACATGCTACAAAAGGTGAACTTATCCTTTGAGTATATTTGAGTTCAAGATAACGCTAAAGCCACTCTTGTCAAATGCAGACATAATTTCTACAAATATGGAAACCAATGTGGTCAATCTCTTGTTAGAGTGCTTAGACAAATCCAAACATATCTACTGGTAGTACGCCACTAGAGTAACCCACCTGTTCATGCCCTCTGAGATAGCGTAAGCATTTAGGGAGTATTTTGCTTCCTTATACGTTGTCACTCCAGCCCAGAATAAATAAATGTGCTTGGTGATATACTCAGAGAGAGGATTCTGGATTATGGTCGGAGCTCCAGAATGCCTTCTGGAAACAATCTATAGCCTTGCTCAACCAATAAATTATCTGTATCTGTAAGCACCAGACTCAGATGGCTTCTTCCTGGCCTAGTAAAAGTGCTTTCAGGAAAAACCTGCTCAATACCCTTTCTCATGAACACACTGTACACCCAGAAACATTACCAGCCCATATCTCAGTGATCACCAAAGAAAGGAAAGATCCCACTCGATGCGCCAACTAAAGGCCTATTTCTCTGCTCAAGCTTGATCCGAAACTATTCACTAAAATCTTAGCTACCCATCTGATTCCTTATCTTAATAACATTATCCATTATGACCGGGTGGGCTTTATGCCAGACAGAGAGGCATGTGATGGTATGATCCAAAGACTTAATGTCATACATTCTGTCCTGCCAGGGACTACTCCAACTCTCTTTCGTTCTACTGATGTGAAAAGGCCTTTGACAGGGTGAATTTGTCCTTCATCAGGGTCACACTGGAAGACATAGGCCTTAGTCTGGCTATGAGAATGTGGACTGAGTCACAGCACAGGTGCTAATGGATTGCTCTTGTTTCCTTTCCCTGTTACAAATGGTACAAGACACGGTTGTGCCTTTTCACCCCTCATTTTCCTTTTAATGTGTGAACCATTTCTACACTATGTTAGGAGTAAACAGAACATTCATAATATCTTGACTGGGCATAAATGCCATAAGGTCTCTACTTATGCAGATGATCTGCTCTTTTTTAGCAGTTAACTGGATGTCACCATTCCCAATAGAGATGAGCGAATTTCTCAAAAATTCGATTCGGCTGATTCGGAGAATTCCAGTGTGAAATTCGATTCGATGCGAATTTCTTCGCTACGAAGATGACTTATAAAAAGGGTTTCTAGGCTTCAGAGAGCCTTTAAATTAGTGCAGAACACTGTACCTTTAATTTAAATGCCCTTGGAGATGAGGAAAGAGAAGGAGAAGGAGAAGGAGAAGGAGAAGGATGAGAAGAAGGAGAAGGAGAAGGATGAGAAGAAGGAGAAGGAGAAGGATGAGAAGAAGGAGAAGGAGAAGGATGAGAAGAAGGAGAAGGAGAAGGATGAGGAGAAGGAGAAGGATGAGGAGAAGGAGAAGGATGAGAAGAAGGAGAAGGATGAGAAGAAGGAGAAGGAGAAGGATGAGAAGAAGGAGAAGGATGAGAAGAAGGAGAAGGAGAAGGATGAGAAGATGGAGAAGGAGAAGGATGAGAAGAAGGAGAAGGAGAAGGATGAGAAGAAGGAGAAGGAGAAGGATGAGAAGATGGAGAAGGAGAAGGATGAGAAGAAGGAGAAGGAGAAGGATGAGAAGAAGGAGAAGGAGAAGGATGAGAAGAAGGAGAAGGAGAAGGATGAGAAGAAGGAGAAGGATGAGAAGAAGGAGAAGGATGAGAAGAAGGAGAAGGAGAAGGATGAGAAGAAGGAGAAGGAGAAGGATGAGAAGAAGGAGAAGGATGAGAAGAAGGAGAAGGAGAAGGATGAGAAGAAGGAGAAGGATGAGAAGAAGAAGGAGAAGGATGAGAAGAAGGATGAGAAGAAGGATGAGAAGAAGGAGAAGGATGAGAAGAAGGACAGTTCTGTGACAGTTTCTGTCTATTTCTGACAGTTCTGGGACATTCACTCCATACAGCTGTTTCAACCACTGTATGGAGGGAATGTCATGGAACTGTCAGAGTCCCAGAACTGTCATTAATAGTCTATTTCTGACAGTTCCATGACATTCCCTCCATACAGCGGTTGAAACAGCTGTATGGAGTGATTGTCCCAGAACTGTCAGAAATAGTCTATTTCTGACAGTTCTGGGACATTCACTCCATACAGCTGTTTCAACCGCTGTATGGAGGGAATGTCATGGAACTGTCAGAGTCCCAGAACTGTCATTAATAGTCTATTTCTGACAGTTCCATGACATTCCCTCCATACAGCGGTTGAAACAGCTGTATGGAGTGAATGTCCCAGAACTGTCAGAAATAGACTATTTATGACAGTTCTGGGACATTCACTCCATACAGCGGTTGAAACATTGTATCTATTTTTTTCCATAAATGACATTCTGCAGATACACTTAGAGGAGCGCTGCAGATACACTTTTTGCCGGCTTGGAATTATTCTTATTTTCATCCTACTTCTTCTTTTTCTTCTTATGAGGATGAGGATGAAGAAGAAGAAGTAGGATGAAAATAAGATTAATTCCAAGCCGGCAAAAAGTGTATCTGCAGCGCTCCTCTAAGTGTATTTGCAGAATGTCATTTATGGAAAAAAATAGATACAATGTTTCAACCGCTGTATGGAAGGACAGTCCCAGAACTGTCAGAAATAGTCTATTTCTGACAGTTCTGGGACATTCACTCCATACAGCTGTTTCAACCGCTGTATGGAGGGAATGTCATAGAACTGTCAGAAATAGACTATTAATGACAGTTCTGGGACTGTCCTTCCATACAGCGGTTGAAACATTGTATGTATTTGTTTCCATAAATGGATCCGCTGTATGGAAGGACAGTCCCAGAACTGTCATTAATAGTCTATTTCTGACAGTTCCATGACATTCCCTCCATACAGCGGTTGAAACAGCTGTATGGAGTGATTGTCCCAGAACTGTCAGAAATAGTCTATTTCTGACAGTTCTGGGACATTCACTCCATACAGCTGTTTCAACCGCTGTATGGAGGGAATGTCATGGAACTGTCAGAAATAGACTATTAATGACAGTTCTGGGACTGTCCTTCCATACAGCGGTTGAAACATTGTATGTATTTGTTTCCATAAATGGATCCATTTATGGAAACAAATACATACAATGTTTCAACCGCTGTATGGAAGGACAGTCCCAGAACTGTCATTAATAGTCTATTTCTGACAGTTCTATGACATTCCCTCCATACAGCGGTTGAAACAGCTGTATAGAGTGAATGTCCCAGAACTGTCAGAAATAGACTATTTATGACAGTTCTGGGACTGTCCTTCCATACAGCGGTTGAAACATTGTATCTATTTTTTTCCATAAATGACATTCTGCAAATACACTTAGAGGAGCGCTGCAGATACACTTTTTGCCGGCTTGGAATTAATCTTATTTTCATCCTACTTCTTCTTCTTCATCCTCATCCTCATAAGAAGAAAAAGCAGAAGTAGGATGAAAATAAGAATAATTCCAAGCCGGCAAAAAGTGTATCTGCAGCGCTCCTCTAAGTGTATCTGCAGAATGTCATTTATGGAAAAAAATAGATACAATGTTTCAACCGCTGTATGGAGTGAATGTCCCAGAACTGTCAGAAATAGTCTATTTCTGACAGTTCTGGGACATTCACTCCATACAGCTGTTTCAACCGCTGTATGGAGGGAATGTCATAGAACTGTCAGAAATAGACTATTAATGACAGTTCTGGGACTGTCCTTCCATACAGCGGTTGAAACATTGTATCTATTTGTTTCCATAAATGGATACATTTATGGAAACAAATAGATACAATGTTTCAACCGCTGTATGGAAGGACAGTCCCAGAACTGTCATTAATAGTCTATTTCTGACAGTTCTATGACATTCCCTCCATACAGCGGTTGAAACAGCTGTATGGAGTGAATGTCCCAGAACTGTCAGAAATAGACTATTTCTGACAGTTCTGGGACATTCCCTCCATACAGCGGTTTCCGGCAAAAAGTGTATGTGCAGAGTTCCTCTATTCTGCAGATACACTTAGAGGAGCTCTGCAGATACACTTAGAGGAGCTCTGCACATACACTTTTTGCCGGCTTGGAATTATTCTTATTTTCATCCTACTTCTTCTTCTTCTTCTTCTTCTTCTTCATCCTCATCCTCATCCTCTTCTTCTTCTTCTGAGGATGAGGATGAGGATGAAGAAGAAGAAGAAGAAGAAGAAGTAGGATGAAAATAAGATTAATTCCAAGCCGGCAAAAAGTGTATGTGCAGAGCTCCTCTAAGTGTATCTGCAGAATAGAGGAACTCTGCACATACACTTTTTGCCGGCTTGCAATTATTCTTATTTTCATCCTACTTCTTCTTCTTCTTCTTCTTCTTCTTCTTCATCCTCTTCTTCTTCTTCTGAGGATGAGGATAAAGAAGAAGAAGAAGAAGAAGAAGAAGAAGAAGTAGGATGAAAATAAGATTAATTCCAAACAGGCAAAAAGTGTATGTGCAGAGCTCCTCTAAGTGTATCTGCAGAATAGAGGAACTCTGCACATACACTTTTTGCCGGCTTGGAATTATTCTTATTTTCATCCTACTGCTTCTTCTTCTTCTTCATCCTCATCCTCATCCTCAGAAGAAGAGGATGAGGATGAGGATGAAGAAGAAGAAGAAGAAGAAGTAGGATGAAAAGAAGAATAATTCCAAGCCGGCAAAAAGTGTATGTGCAGAGTTCCTCTATTTCTGACAGTTCTCTCACAGCTTCTTCACATGAACAGTGGTTGAAACATCTGTATCCTAAATATAAACTAATAGATACAATGTTTCAACCGCTAAACATGTGTTCCTTCTGTCAGAGAACTGTCAGAAATAGCGGAGCTCACTGCAGGGACACTTTTGCCGGCTGATCGGGAAATGTTCGATTCGCGCACCCGAAGTAGGCAAAATTTCGGTTTCGCCGCGAATCGAATATTTCCTGAAATTCGACTCGAATTCCGGTTCGCCTGGTTCGATTCGCTCATCTCTAATTCCCAACTTGATGGCTGAATTTAGACGTTATGGTGAATTATCTAATTTTCAAATAAATTATCAGAAGTCTGAGGCACTCAGCTTGAACCTGTCGGAGGTCATGCTGCAGAGATTCAAATACTTTGCTTTTAGGTGGCCATCTTCCAGATTATGGGAGAGGCTCTAGATAAGTTCTGGAGGCGAGTGTAGGAGGAGATAACTGGAGAGCAGGAGGTCTTGGGAGGAGAGGATGATATTTGCAGATGAGGTTGGTGATGTAGCTGAGGGCGATGTTGTGGATGGCCTTGCATGTTGTGGTTAGTATTTTGAAATGATATGTTGGGCTAGTAGAAGCCAGTAAAGAGATAGGCAGAGGGGCAGTAGTCATGGATTGGTTAGTAAGGTGCATTAGTCTGGCAGCAGCGTTCATAGCAGACTGAAGGGGGATAGCCAGTGTAAGGGTAGGCCAGTGAGAAGGGAGTTGTAGTCAAGTTGGGAAATAATCAAGGAGTGAATAAGCTGTTGTGTGGTGTCTTTAGTCAGGAAGGGGCGAATTCTGGAAAATGTTCCAGTGTTTGAGGCGGCAACATTTAGCCAGATATTGGATGTGGGGGATGAAGGAGAGATCAGAGTCTAGGATTACACCTTCCACCATTAAGATTACACCTGGCATGTGTGGAGGGACCGTTGGTTGTGCCGTTGATCTCAATAGTAAAGTCATGGGGAGGGGATACAGAAGGAGGAACTATTAGAAGCTCAGTTTTAGAAAGATTGAGTTTGAGGTAGTGGTGTGACATCCATACTGATATGTCACTTAGTAAATTTGTGGTATGTAAGGGGATTGAGGGGGTGAATTGAGTAGTTGAGAGATAGATCTGGGTGTCATCAGCATAGAGGTGGGATTGGAAGCCATGGGAGGTTATCAACTGGCCTATACAAGAGATATAGAGAGAGAAGAGGAGGAGCCCAAGGACAGAGCCTTGGGGGACCCCAACAGAAAGAGGAAGAGGAGCAGAGTAGATGGTATTGTATGTGACACTAAAAGTGCACAGAGATAGGTACCAGAATACCTAGGAAAAGCAGAGTCATGGAGACCAAGGGAGTGGAGTTTGTTCAGGACGAGTGGGTGGTCAACTGTGTCAAAGGCAGCAGAAAGGTCTAAGAGTATGAGTATGGCCGTTAGTTTTAGCAGTTAGCAGGTCATTGGTGAGTTTTAATAGAGCATTTTCAGTGGAACATTGCGGGAGGAAGCAGAACTGTAGGGGATTGAGAAGGTTGTTGTCAATGAGGTAGCAACTCGTACAACTGTGGATAAGGCATTTAAGAAGCTTGGAGGCAAATGGCAGCAGGGAGATGGGTCTTATTTTATTCAAACAGGTGGGGTCCAGTGAGGATTTTTTAAGTATGGGGGTGGCCAGTACATGTTTGAGCGTGGAGGGAAACGTGCTTGAAGAGAGGGAAAGGTTGAAGATGTGGGTTTGAGAGTTTAGGATGGAGCAGGAAGGTGGTCATAGTAATTGAGAGAGGCCAGGTCCAGGGGAAAGGTGGTGAGGTGGAAAGAGGAAAGGAGTTTGACAACTTCCTCAGTGGTAACGGGGTTGAAAGAGGAAAGTGTTGACTGTGGTGTTGGACTTGGTGAGTTGGTTGGGAGAGAAAGCTGGATGCTGGCTATCTCATGATGAATTGTGTTGATTTTGTTATTGAAATGATTGGCAATATCCTGGGCAGTATGCAAGTTGGTGGCTGGAGGCAGTGTGGGGTGAAGTAAGGAATTAAAGATAGAAAAGAGTTGACAGGATTTGGATGAGAGGGTTTTGATGAGACTCATGTAGTAGGTTTGTTTAGCAGTATGGAGGTAGGAGCTGTATTTGAGAAGGAGGGATTTGTAGAGGGTGAAGTCTTTCAGGGATTTAGTTTTACTCCATACTTGCTCAAGAGCACAGCTGTATCTCTTGAGACTTCTGGTGTCATCTGTTTGCCAGGGTTGTGACAGGTGAGGCCTGGTTCTGCGTGTAGTGAGAGGAGCGTGTCCAGGAAGGATGACAGAATGTTGTTGTAGTCAGAAGTGCCCAGGTCTGGGAAGGACAGGGGAGCCATTTTATCATAAAGGCAGTCAGTAGCAGGATGAAGAAGGGAAGGGTTGAGGTGGCCAAGTTTCCTGCGGGTAACTGTTTGCTGGTTGGAGGCATGGGAGGTAGGAGACAGGGAAAGTGTGAAACTGAGAAGGTTGTGGTCAGAGAGAGGAAAAGGGATCTTGGCGAGGTTACAGGGAGTGCTTAATTATAGAATGCGAGGTTGAGGGTGTTGCCATTGGAGTAAGTGGTGGCTTGTGCCCATTGTATTAGGTTAAAAGAGGAGGTTAAGTTGAGTAGTTGAGAAGTGGCTGAGGTGTTAACATTGACTGGAAAGAGATGCCTGTAGCAAAAAGCAAGAAAAAGAAAATAGCGCAGGGTAGACATGACTTAAGAGGGGGGTAGGAAAGACAAGAAAGGGTTAAGAGAAAAGTAGGTGGGAGTTAGAAAATGGGCAGGTTATCTGATTGGTGACGGGAGTGCAGGGTGGGGTCTTCAGCACCTGTGGGTGTGGTTGTGTCATCCTATTCAGTCCAGGATACGACATCATTAGAGCGAACTTTCCTCCCACCCTCCCTGGGGGGGTGTGTGGGTGTTTTTTTTTTATTCTCGGTGTGTTCTGGCTCCGGGGCGGTTGTTGGTCTTTGGAGGCGGCACATACTTTTAAGCTAAAACGAATGGTTGGGACCCATCGGTGGGATGGTGTGTTGGGACCCATCGGTGGGATGGTGTGTTGGGACCCATCGGTGGGATGGTGTGCCGGGTGTATCTGATCGTCTGTACGTCTTTAAATTTTTGCGCTATAAACAAAAAAATTTTCAGGAAAAAACCTATATTTTGGACTTTTTACTATAAAACATGTCCAGTAAAAAATTTTTAAAAATCTAATTTCGTCATAAATTTAGGCCAAAATGTATCCTGCTCCGTGTCTTTGCTAAAAAAAAAATCCAATCCATGTAAATGAATTGGTTTACGTGAAAGTTATAGCGTTTACAAATAGCGGGATATATACTAGAATTCTTTTTTTTTTTTACTAGTAATGGAGGCGATCAGTGACTTATAGTGGGACTGTGACAGGCATTCTGACACAGGGGGGGGGGGGACTGACTTGGTGTTACTGACATCCCCAGTGACACCAATACAGTGATCAATGCTAATAAAAAGCACCGACACCGTACTAATGACACTGGGCAGGAAGGGGTTAACATGAGGGGCGATCAAAGGGTTACCTGTGTGCTGTGTTTGTGTTTCACTGTAAGCATGCTGCTATGCAGAGCCATACAAAGCAGTGTGCAGGAGCTGACAGGCGAGAGATCCGTGTTGTCTATACACAGGTCTCTCTCCTGTCGGAGATACTCGGTGATCACCGGGTGCCAGCAAGTAATCACCGACCGGGACCCAGTGATTGACAGCCAAGGCTGCGAATGGCGGTGCTACCTGGAACAGTGAAATCACATATATATACATGATTGTGCGCACCCGTTCCGAGCTGTAGCAGTATTTCTGCTATAGGGCGGCACGGAACCGGTTAACTACATTGGTAAAGTCTGCCGAGTCCAACAATCACTTACTAACAAATACAAACTGTACCGGAAATGTTGGATATCTCTCCTTCTGGACACGGGGAACACTCATAGCAGCATTTATGTATGGAAGAGCCAAACTTTTTTCTGCTGCCGGGTAAACAGGGATCTGAGCATCGAGATATTGTTACCTGAAATCAGAAATTATTATTATCATTATTATTATTATCATTATTATTACCTCTTCCATACCGGCACTGTCACCCCCTTCCTGCTCCCAGGCCAATTTTCAGGTTTCAGCGCTCTCACACTTTGAATGACAATTGCGCGGTCATACAACACTGTACCCAAACTAAAATTTTATCATTTTCTTCACGCAACTAGAGCTTTCTTTTGGTGGTATTTAATCACTGCTGGGGTTTTTATTTTTTGCTAAATTACCAATAAAATACCAAACATTTTGAAAAAAAACCTCACGGTTTTCTTTGTTTCTGTTATAAAAGTTTGCAAATAAATAATTGTTCTTCATAAATTTCATAAATTTAGGCCGAGATGTAACAGTACAGATATCCCCCAAATGTCAGAACAGTACAGATATCCCCCAAATGTCAGGACAGTACAGATCCCCCCCAAATGTCAGGACAGTACAGATCCCCCAAATGTCAGGACAGTAAAGATATCCCCCAAATGTCAGGACAGTACAGATCCCCCCAAATGTCAGAACGGTACAGATATCCCCCAAATGCCAGGACAGGACAGATCCCCCCAAATGTCAGGACAGTACAGATATCCCCCAAATGTCAGGACAGGACAGATATCCCGCAAATGTCAGGACAGTACAGATATCCCCCAAATGCCAGGACAGGACAGATCCCCCCAAATGTCAGGACAGTACAGATATCCCCCAAATGCCAGGACAGGACAGATCCCCCCAAATGTCAGGACAGTACAGATATCCCCCAAATGTCAGGACAGGACAGATATCCCCCAAATGTCAGGACAGGACAGATATCCCGCAAATGTCAGAACGGTACAGATATCCCCCAAAAGTCAGGACAGTACAGATATCCCCCAAATGTCAGGACGGTACAGATATCCCCCAAATGTCAGGACAGTACAGATATCCCCCAGATGTCAGGACGGTACAGATATCCCCCAAATGTCAGGACGGTACAGATATCCCCCAAATGTCAGGACAGGACAGATATCCCCCAAATGTCAGGACAGTACGGATATCCCCCAAATGTCAGAACAGTAAAGATATCCCCCAAATGTCAGAATAGTACAGATATCCTCCAAATGTCAGGACAGTACGGATATTCCCCAAAAGTTAGGACAGTACAGATATCCCCCAAATGTCAGAACAGTAAAGATATCCCCCAAATGTCAGGACAGTACAGATATCCCCCAAATGTCAGGATGGTACAGATATCCCCCAAATGTCAGGATGGTACAGATAATTAAAAAAATAAATGACTTGAGTTATCCCCCAAATCCGTACCAGACCCTTATCAGAGCCTGCAGCCCAGCAGGTCAGGAAAGGGGGGGGGGGGGTGATTGACACTCCCCCCCAAACCACACCAGGAGGACACATGCCCTCAACATGGAGGGGTGCTTTGGTGCAGGGGGCTTCCCCCCACAAAGAGAACAATATGATCTGGCAGTTAACTAGGACCAATGGTAATGCAAACAATATGTAAGGGAGTCCTTATAAGTCCTAATTACTCTGACAAAGTCCTTTTAAGGCCCAGAATTCCACAACATACAAAAAATCCAAAATCCAAAAATCCAGGGCGGCATCTGTGTGCAGAATCACATATATATATATATATATATATATATATATATATATATATCTATCTATCTATCTATCTATCTATCTATCTATCTGCGTTGGTTTCCTCTGGATACTCCGGTTTCCTCCCACACTCCAAAGACATGCTGGTAGGTTAATTGGATCCTGTCTAAATTGGCCCTTGTATATGGATGTGAGTTAGGGACCTTAGATTGTACGCCCCTTGAGGGTTAGGGACTGATGTGAATGTACAATATATATGTAAAAGTGCTGCATAAATTGACAGCGCTATACAAGTACCTGAAATAAATAAAGAAAGAAAGTAATATATATACGTGATTTCTCACTTCCTGGTAGGGGGCGAGCGCGAGCCATTCGCGCCCGCGACTGTCAATCACCGGGTCCTGGCCGGCACCCAGTGATTACCAAGCATCTTCGACGGGTAGGAATTTTGTTTTGTTTACAAACAATCTTCCTCCCTGTCAGCTCAGGCACACTGCACAGCACAGCCATCCAGAGCAGTGTGATTACAGTGAAGCACACACCACCGCCTCCTAGTAATACACTCCCAGCACACAGTTAACCCTTTGATCGCCCCTCATGTTAACTCCTTCCTGCCCAGTGCCATTAGTACAGTGTCAATGCTTTTTATTAGCACTGATCACTGTATTGGTGTCACTGGATATGTCAGTGACAGTCAGTTCCCCCCCCAGTGTCAGAATAGCCGCCGCAGTCTCGCTAAAAGTCGCTGATTGTCGCCATTACTAGTAGAAAAAAAAATCTCATCTATACCTCCATTTGTGAACGCTATAACTTTCATGTAAGCCAATTAATTTACATGTATTGGGATTTTTTTTAGCAAAGACACGGAGCAGAATACATTTTGGCCGAAATTTATGACAAAATTTGATTTTTTTACAGGACAGGTTTAATAGCAAAATGTCCAAAATCTTGTTTTTTTCCTCAAAATTGTTGGTCTTTTTTTTGCTTATAGCGCAAAAAATAAAAACCGTACAGGTGATCAAATGCCACCAAAAGAAAGCTCAATTCGTGGGAAAAAAAGGATGTAAATTTAATTTGTGTGCAGCGTTGCATGACCGCGCAATTGTCAGTTAAAGTAATGCAGCGCTGTAATGCAAAAAATGGCGTGGTCAGGAGAGGGGGATCCTCTGGAGGGGGAGGGGTTAAAGAGGTTAAAACACTCACAAGATGACTACAAACTTCAGACGTATCAGATTAGTAGGTCCTTAGCTCACTCCTTTAGCAGGGTCTGCCGCTGTCATCTGGGCTGGAAGATGGGAGAACGGAGCCGGGATGCCCTGTGTATATGAGGAAGTGCACCGGAACCCGCGTGGATCGCACGGGCAGAAGTGACATCACTGGAAGGAGGCGAGGATCGGGACCAAGAAGGAGGAGAGGATCAGGACCAGGAAGGAGGAGAGGATCGGGACCAGGAATGGACTCAGCACTGGTGGTGGGACTCACCTGCCGTGTGGGCTGCAGTACCAGGGCTGACCAGCGGGTGCTCTCAGCAGCCAGAAGCTCACTTCTGCAGTCAGCCAACACCTGGGGCTGATTGCAGGAGGTGTATTTAAGGAATGACCAGGCCTGTGATCAGGGCCTTGGTGTAATTGTTTCCCATGAGCCCCTGTACCTGGTATCCTGTGTTCCTGTGCTGCTGACTATCTGATTTGTTGCCGACCCTGCCTGATCCTGACCTCTGCTGACTTCTCCTGCTTGATCCCTGGCTTGTGACCCTGACCATTCTCTGCCTGACCCTCTGTACCGCGCTGCCCGTGAGTTACTGAACCCGGCTTGTGACCCTGGCTATTCTCTGCCTGCTCCTCCGGTACCTCGCTGCCCGCACGTTGCTGACCTGGCCTGCCTGACTACGCCTGACGCTACCCAGACGATCCATCCATCCATCCCACACGGATCTATCCCTGTTACCAGGTCTGCCAGCCTCTTCACATCAGGCTTTCCCATGGTACATACCCTCGGTGGACCCCTCTACCACAGTTGGGTGCACTCAGGGGCCGCGACCTGGTCTCAGTCCTGCGCCAAGTCCATCCCCACCATCAGGGGCTCTGGTGAAAAGGCAGACTGGGGCTTAGACTCCGCGCCCTGGGGAATCCCGTTCTGTGGGTCACTAGAGATCCCGCCCGGCGGTGCCTGACAGTACCTAACGGCCTGCCTGACCATTCCACCTCTCCAGCCCTGACTACACTTGTGTTCCTGAAGCCTGCTACTTCCCTGTGTCAGTCCACACATTTCTGGTCACACCCGGAGCCCTAACAGAACACCAAGGCCATTCCTGACCAGAAGTGGCTGCACAGGGAAGCCATCTTGGCTTGTTGTGAAGGATGCATCCTGAGGATGTTGTATATTTGTGTCTGCTAGTCTTTGATGACAGAGATTATGCCTATGAGACTCTGCAGGAGTATACCCGGGATCAGCTGCTAGAATGCATACGGATCGCTCATTGCCTAGTAGATCAGGGCACAGAATTCTCTGAGGTGCAACCATTGATTCGGCTTTGTCTGGTGCCTCTGAGGGAAGGAATGACTTTTTGCCGCCATTTAGTGCAGACCAGGTAGAGTCCCTGGTGTGGTTATTAGAGGATGATCCGGAGTGCTTCTTGGAGCGTTATGCTGCATGTTCACAACAGGTGCTTAGGGATTGTATAAACGCAGTGCAGTCTTTGACCAGATGGGCTTTGTGTAAGCTGAGCTTTGTTCAGCCAGTACTGCAGACATGGTCAGACTTGTTACATCCAGCCTCAGTCAGCTTACAAAAACCCAGTCCTGCTTCTATCCATTACTCTGCTCAAAGCTCTCTTCCTCCAGTTCCCACAGCACCCCCAGTGACAGCCCAGTATACCCTACTACCTACCACTTGTCAGTCCCCTGTTCCCACTCACTGCACCTATCCTGCCTTTTACCCTGTAAAGAAGTCCTCTGTAGCAACTGTTCACTCCTTTGTTCCATCTTCCGGCTCTTCCCTGTCTTCAGCTGCTCCATCCGTTTACAGACCTGCGTCTACTTACAGTGCTCCAGTAACTAAAACCAGGAAAAAGCGAAAAAAAATTTCAACCAATACCATCCTGCCAGTATCCAAACCAGTCAGCCTGCCGTCTGAGAACCCGCCTTCCGTGGTTCAGCCTGATACCCTGATGCTCGATGACTCGGTGCCCACTGACATGCTCGATGACTCGGTGCCCGCTGACTTTCCCGGTGACTCGGTGCCCGCTGTTGAGCTTGGTGACCCCGTGCCTGCTGTTCTGCCCGATGACTCCGTGCCCACTGACTTGCCAGATGACTCGGTGCCCGCTGTCTTGCCAGATAACCCGATGCCCGCTGTCTTGCCAGATGACCCGATGCACGCTGTTCTGCCAGATGGCTCAGAGCCCGCTGTCTTGCCAGATGGCTCGGTGTCCGCTGTCTTGCCAGATGACTCGGTGCCCGCTGTCTTGCTTGATGACCCGATGCACGCTGTTCTGCCAGATGGCTCAGAGCCCGCTGTCTTGCCAGATGGCTCGGTGTCCGCTGTCTTGCCAGATGACTCGGTGCCCGCTGTCTTGCTTGATGACCCGATGCCCGCTGTTCTGCCAGATGACTCGGAGCCCGCTGTCTTGCCAGATGACTCGGTGCCCGCCGTCTTGCCAGATGACTCGGTGCCCGCCGTCTTGCTTGATGACCCGATGCCCGCTGTCCTATCAGATGACTCGGTGCCCGCTGTTGTGCCAGATGACTCGGTGCCCGCTGTCGTGCCAGATGACTCGATGCCCGCTGTTTTGCCAGATGACTCGGTGCCCGCTGTTTTGCCAGATGACTCGGTGCCCGCTGTTTTGCCAGATGACTCGGTGCCCGCTGTCTTGCCAGATGACTCGGAGCCCGCTGTCTTGCCAGATGACTCGGAGCCCGCTGTTCGGCCAGATGACTCGGAGCCCGCTGTATTGCCAGATGGCCCGGTGCCCGCTGTCTTGCCAGATGACTCGGTGCCCGCTGTCTTGCTTGATGACCCGATGCCGCTGTTCTGCCAGATGACTCGGTGCCCACTGTCGTGCCAGATGACTCGGTGCCCGCTGTTCTGCCAGATGACTCGGTGCCCACTGCCGGGCCTGGTGTGCCTCTGCCTGCTGCCGGCCTGGCGTGCCTCCGCCCGCTGCGCAACCTGGCGTGCCTCCGCCCACTGCGCAGCCCGATGTGCCAGCCCCTGATGTCCAGCTAAACTGGCCAATAACTGATTCCCAGCCTGCTCCTGGAAATCTTGTGTCCAGCGACCTGCCTTCCTGGGTTCCCCTACATAAAGAGAAGTCTGCCAGCAGGAAACCCAGCCAGCCGGTTGACTCCGGCAGTAAGATAGCCAGCCAGTTACCTGACCCGGGCGGTGGAACATTTTGCCCACTAGGGACTGTCTGGAGCGTCCTGAGGCCATTCCTTGAGGGGGGGTACTGTCAGGAATTGACTCAGCACTGGTGGTGCGAGATATTGTTTTATTTTAGAAAAACGCACAACCAACAAACATTTTCTACAAAATAAATAAATAACATAACAACATCACATTCCATCATGTGCAAACATAAAAGTAAACATTTCAAAGCCATACTAGAGTCCTTATGGCTGAAGCAATATGTACGCAAGGCCCTTACAGCCGGAAACAAAGATTTGCATTTACGGCTGTTATGGCCTAGAAAACAAAACGTGGCCTTTATGACCCAATAAATCTGCATATATGGCCTTTACGGCCTAATAAGAAAGCACTTATGGCCGAATACAATAGCATATGTAGCCTACATGGCCTATAGTCAAACACTGTACAAAATATCACACAAAACAACATTACTTAGACTGAGGAACATAGATCTTCGGGTCCATGTAGCCTTTCTTCAAAAAAAAACATCTCTGAAAATCTAAGGGAGGGTGGAAGGAGAAAGAAAACAGGATAGTTTACCAACACCCAGAGATCAACAGGCGGCAACCACAGGCCTGATATTCCTCCACGCCTTTATCCAGACCCCTCGCCGCCACCTGTCTTTCTCAAGACCCCAAACTTTCCCCACCTCACCAAGAATGCCGCGCACCACCTCCGGGACAGGAAGGACTTTCTTCCGTATGGACACTTGGCACCGTGCATTCCACGTGAAATACCGGACAACTAGGCTAACTAAATAAAGAGTGTCCAAATCAAAACCCCGGCGATCTTGCAATGCTCCATATACCCACTCTGCATAAGACATGCAGTGCAAGAAAGGAACACCCAGAGCACTCCCCACCTCTTTGTAGACCTCAACATTGAAGGGACACTGAAGCAGGAAGTGGTCCATAGTTTCCACTTCACCCCGACACTCCTCTCTCGGACAACCGCGGTCATCTAGAGAGAGGTACTTCAAGTTTCCCCTCACGAAGAGTCTGCTGTGAAAACCGAGCCAGGCCTAGTCCCTAAACTTGAAGGGAATCCGCTCAGAATTCAATAAGTGTAAGCCCTCCCGCATAATATGGCCCGGGCAATCCCTCAAGGCCAGCGGCGCATGACAAACAACGGACACAATCCTCTCGCCCAGGAGCTTCCTAGGGAGGGACTTAATATCCTCCGCCGCCTAAGTATTTTCAGGCTCGGGGCAACATAAGTTGGGAGCTCACCATGCTTAACCTTCAGGCTTTTCACTAGCCCACCACTCTCCCAGCAACTCAGAAAAGGCCTAAACCAGTTCCGGAAGAGACTTACCCATGCAGGAGGTTTCTCTGCCAGCATGTTACCAAAATTGTGCTTCAAAAACACCAGAGAGAAGAAGACTACCGGGTTGACCATACCTAAGCCACCCTTCCTCCTGGATAGGTAAATCACATCTTGCTTCACAAGGTTCAGTCTGCTTCCCCATAACAGCTGGAAAAAGCAACTGTAGATCCTCGTATAAAGAGACTCTGGCAAGATGCAAACTGTGCTGACATACAAAAATATGGGGATCAGGTAAGTTTTGATCAGATCAACCCTTTCCCTCAAGGAGAGCCGCCACCCCTTCCAGCATTTCACCTTGACTTCGGCATTGGTCAGCCTGGCCTCCCAATTCGATTTGCCATAATTGGCCGGGCCAAATTCAATGCCTAATACTTTGACGGACTGCTGAGGCACAGGGAAAGCGTCCGGGAGCACAAAGCCCTCGCCCTCCACACCTAACCAAAGGACTTCAGACTTGTCTTGATTGATCTTGGACCCCGATGCCTCGGAATACTGCTCTATCTCTGAGACAACCACCTGCACCTCCACAGCCCCAGAGACAAAGACAGAAACGTCATCAGCGTTGGCAATGACCCTCAGGGGCGGCTCACCAGCAACACCCACCGGCACCCCGCACAACGCTCCACAGTCCAGCCTCCTTACGAAGGGGTCGACCGCAAAGACGTAGAGCAGAGGACTCAGCGGGCATCCCTGGCGCACCCCAGAGCCAACCCCAAAGGGCTGCCCAATCCAACCGTTCACCAGCATGAAGCTCTCCGCCTCTCTATACAATGTCTTGAGCCAGCCAATGAACCCCCCCCTCCAGGCCATACCTGTCAAGAAGATGCCAAAGGTACTCATGACTAACCCGATCAAAAGCCTTGGCCTGATCCAATGTCAGCAAATACTTTCCCCAGCCTTCAGCCTTGCACCGCTCCAGAACCTCCCGGACAGCTAATACCGTTGTGAAGGTGCTCCTGCCCTGGACCAAACAGTGCTGCCGACCGGAAAGCAGCGTGTCTGCGACTGACGCCAGGCGCCAGAAAAGAATCTTTGCCAGAATCTATCAACATTGAGAAGACTGATGGGGTGCCAGTTCTCAATCATTGAAGGGTCCTTACCCTTTGACAGCAGGATGGAGGGAGTGAACCTTCTTGCAGACAGCAGTTAAATACCTCCGCGAGATGGGATGCCAATCTAGTCTTGAAAGATTTATAAAATTCTGCCGTCAAACCATCTGGCCCAGGTGTTTTCTTAATTGCCAGACTGTCTATGGCTTTGGCAACCTCTGCCTCTGTTATCTCGTCCATCAAACTTGGAAGCGGAACGTCACTCCCCAGACCCGGTGTAGAGTCCAGAAAACTTAACATCCTCTCCCGGTCGAGGTGCTTCTTCCCCAGAAGATCTCTATAAAAGGACCTCGAGACCTCCAGAATCCCTGACCTGGATTTTGTCAGGGAACCTGTACTATCTCTCAGGCCTAAGACCGTTTTAATCGCTGCGCCTTGTCTGCAATTCTGGTAAGGGTCGGGCGAGTGATATTTCCCGTAATCCCTCTCCAGAACCAAAGAAGCGTGCCGGTCATACTGATGCTTCCTAAGAAGGAGTTTCACCTCCGCAATCGCCCCAGGATCACCACCAACCGAGACGAGGAGGTCAAGTCTCCTCCGCAGCCGCAGGTAGGCAACATATCTATCAAGTTGTACCTTTTTACCTACGGCCCTGAAAAACCCACTGGTTCGCTTTTTAGTGAGCTCCCACCACTCCGTCTTACTGCTGCAGAAATCCAGAAGGGTCACCTGAGCCTGGAAAAATTCCTCAAAATTCCCTAAAAGTATGTCATCCTGATCTGAAGAGCACAGACTCTGAGGATGCTGAGGAAAGCACAACCCTATTTTTCCTCTTCTTCCCTCCGACCTGGACCCACTCCCTTCCATCCCCAATAGGGGAAATCACCACACTCTCTGATGAAGCTTGGGAAGAGCCTTCCCCCTCAACCGCCCTCCTCCTGCACATACCCCCACCTCTTCTTCCCACAGCCCTAGCACCCCTGCCTGAGACCACAGGACACCCAGGTTTAGGGACCTTCAGCGAAACCTTCACACACCCCTCCGCCCCACGGGCTGCTTCTGCCAAAATGGAACTCTTAATAGGTTCAATACACACACGAGGGTTTAACACAGACCCAAGCGGATGGGTAGACTTGACCACAGGCTGCACAGCCGACAAAACTGACACGGAAGGGACAGGGGGGTTCACAGACACAGAGACCGGCACACCAGACAGAACTGACACAGAAGGTTTAGACACACCAGGTGACCCAGACTCAGGGACAGACAATGGATCTAGAACAGGGGAGCTAACTAAGGACGGAACTAGGGGGGGCAGCTGACCAGAGGGAGGAACTGCCGCCGAGAGCGCAGAATCCTCTGCATCCATCCTGAGGAGCTCCTCCGCAAACTCCCCCTGATTATGGAGGGCCTCTGGGCACAAGCTGTAAGGGTGCCCCAATACATTACAAAGATTGCAACAAATTATGTTGCAACTCCTGGCCTGGTGGCCCAGACCCTGACACAGGGAACACCTCTGTTTTGGGCAGGAAGAGGAAAAATGGCCCTTATCACCACATCTGTGGCACAATTTGTGTTGCCCCTGATAAAAGACCACAATTCGATCTCTCCCAATAAACGCAGATGAGGGCATATGCTGTACAACATTATCAAAGACCCTGAGCTTCACCTGGGCAGTCCATCCACCTGTCCATATACCTTTGTCATCAAGCACTTTGCTTAGGGACCCCTGCACCTCACCATACCTCCTCAGCCACACAATGAGGTCCGCTGGGGGAATGGACTCATTCCGTACCAAAATAGTTATGTTCTTTATTAATGGTTGTGTAGACACCAATCTAGGGGACAAACCCTCCCACTCCTTGGAAGACTTGCAGGACCTATCATACCTCTCCCAGAAGAGGTCCAAACTTTCTGGCTTGACAAATGACAGATCATACTCATTAGACCCAACAGGATTAATCAGGGCAAAGATTTCAGCAACCCTGAAGCCCATGCCCAGGATCTCATCAGCCACAGATCCTCTAGAAGGCGGGGTGCCTCCCCCCACCTACCTCAACTGAACAACATTCCTCTGTGCAAAGGATCCACCCCCAATTGGCCGGGCACCCGCCTGAGACACTTGCGGGGGGGCCCCTCCCCCCGAGCTGCCAAGCATAGCAGCGTAGCTAATTTTGGGCTGCCCACCTCCCGATACTGCCTCAGCAAAGGAAACCCTGCCGGCAAAAGACCCACCGGGGGGTCCGCTCTTCACTACCCCCACGGCCGCTGCAGCAGTTCCAGTAAACACCGATAAGCCCTCGGCCTGCCCGGCAACAACGAGACCTGCACCCAACACCACGGCAGGCTCCACCCCCCCCCCCACACTCCATCCCGCTGGCACGGGGAGACCAGACACGGGCACAGACAGTGCACTATCAGCGGCCCGGAGGGGACCGGCTGCTCCCACTCCCATAGATGACACAGTAACACATACAGGTTTACTCACACCAGTCCCGGCAGATGACTCAACAGCACACAGAGTTTTACACATACCAGTCCTGGCCGCAGGAGCTGACAATCCGGCTGTGGACCCACCCAGCTCAGCGTGCACCTCGTCGTGCACCTGTGTAACAGCACCTCCCCCTGCAGCAGGCTGGAGTCTATACACAGTCTTTTCCTTAACCCTTACCCGGGCTTTCCTCGGGACTTCATCTTCCTCTGCTCCATCCTCTTCAGACAAGTTCTCTGTAAACCTGAACTTTCTCCCACTCAAAGGAGATTCCAGCTCTCGTATCACCTGCAAAGCCCCTGCACAGTCATCCTGGTCATCCGCTCCCCACTCCTGGGTTACCTGACCAGGGGTAAGAAGCTGTGTGTCAGTCCCCTCCATGGGGACTGACACCGCCGCAGCCCCACTCTGTTGCAAACATTTTCCAGCCTGCTGGCTTGCCTCCTCCTCAGCGATATCCATAGAATCCCCAGAGTGGGATGGAGCGATATCCTCATCTGCAGTCAATTTGACATCCTTCCTCATCGCCATGAATCTGGTCTCACTGGCATATTTCTCCTTGAAACTGCCGCTCGTCTCCTTTAATGCTGCAACAAGCAGCGCTTGGCTTTTTACTTTATCTTCCAAGCTGTTGACCTCCGGTCGATGCAATGAATGCTTGTTGCTCCAGGCCCTCTCCCAGACCCCTTTTTTTTCCTATATTCCATCCGGAGCTTGGCCAGCTTCTCCTCCTCTTTTGCAATCCGCAAAATTCTGGCAGCAACTTTGCTCCTATAAACTGACACAGGCTCACCCTTTTTTGGGCCACCGCCTAAGTCCTCAAACACTGGTACTGGGGGGAGGGGGGGAGTACCACAGCTAGCATGGGAAACGCCATCTGAAGTCTTGACAAGACTACCCCCCGGACCTCCACCCGGGTCCCCTCCTGGGCCTACCCCAGGATCCTGCATGGTTCTCAGTAGAGCACAGAACTCTAGAGCCTGGCTTCAGGCCTACACCTGGAGCTCAGCAGAACACAGCCTCTCCACACGCTGTCAGGAATCCCAATAATGGTGGGACTCACCTGCCGTGTGGGCTGCAGTACCAGGGCTGATCAGCGGGTGCTCTCAGCAGCCAGAAGCTCACTTCTGCAGTCAGCCAACACCTGGGGCTGATTGCAGGAGGTGTATTTAAGGAATGACCAGGCCTGTGATCAGGGCCTTGGTGTAATTGTTTCCCATGAGCCCCTGTACCTGGTATCCTGTGTTCCTGTGCTGCTGACTATCTGATTTGTTGCCGACCCTGCCTGATCCTGACCTCTGCTGACTTCTCCTGCTTGATCCCTGGCTTGTGACCCTGACCATTCTCTGCCTGACCCTCTGTACCGCGCTGCCCGTGAGTTACTGAACCCGGCTTGTGACCCTGACTATTCTCTGCCTGCTCCTCCGGTACCTCGCTGCCCGCACGTTGCTGACCTGGCCTGCCTGACGCTACCCAGACGATCCATCCATCCATCCCGCACAGATCTGTCCCTGTTACCAGGTCTGCCAGCCTCTTCACATCAGGCTTTCCCACGGTACATACCCTCGGTGGACCCCTCTACCACAGTTGGGTGCACTCAGGGGCCACGACCTGGTCTCAGTCCTGTGCCAAGTCCATCCCCACCATCAGGGGCTCTGGTGAAAAGGCAGACTGGGGCTTAGACTCCACGCCCTGGGGAATCCCGTTCTGTGGGTCACTAGAGATCCCGCCCAGCAGTGCCTGACCGTACCTAACAGCCTGCCTGACCATTCCACCTCTCCAGCCCTGACTACGCCTGTGTTCCTGAAGCCTGCTACTTCCCTGTGTCCCACACATTTTTGGTCATACCTGGATCCCTAACAATCAGAACCAGGAAGGAGGCGAGGATCGGGACCAGGAAAGAGGTGAGGATCGGGACCAGGAAGGAGGCGAGGATCGGGATCAGGAAGGAGGCAAGGATCGGGACCAGGAAGGAGTCGATGATCGGGACCAGGAAGGAGTCGATGATCGGGACCAGGAAGGAGGCGAGGATCGGGACCAGGAAGGAGGCGAGGATCGGGACCAGGAAGGAGTCGATGATCGGGACCAGGAAGGAGTCGATGATCGGGACCAGGAAGGAGTCGATGATCGGGACCAGGAAGGAGTCGATGATCGGGACCAGGAAGGAGGCGAGGATCGGGACCAGGAAGGAGGCGAGGATCGGGACCAGGAAGGAGTCGATGATCGGGACCAGGAAGGAGTCGATGATCGGGACCAGGAAGGAGTCGAGGATCAGGAACAGGAAGGAGTCGATGATCGGGACCAGGAAGGAGTCGATGATCGGGACCAGGAAGGATTCGATGATCGGGACCAGGAAGGAGTCGAGAATTGGGACCAGGAAGGAAGCGAGGATCGGGACCAGGAAGGAGGAGAGGATCGGGACCAGGAAGGAGGCGAGGATCGGGACCAGGAAGGAGGCGAGGATCGGAACCAGGAAGGAGTCGATGATCGGGACCAGGAACGAGACGAGGATCAGGACTAAGAAGGAGACGAGGATCAGGACTAAGAAGGAGTCGAGGATCGGGAACAGGAAGGAGTCGAGGATCGGGAACAGGAAGGAGTCGAGGATCGGGACCAGGAAGGAAGCGAGGATCGGGACCAGGAAGGAGGAGAGGATCGGGACCAGGAAGGAGTCGATGATCGGGACCAGGAAGGAGGCGAGGATCGGGACCAGGAAGGAGGCGAGGATCGGGACCAGGAAGGAGGAGAGGATCGGGACCAGGAAGGCAGAGAGGATCGGGACCAGGAAGGCGGAGAGTATCGGGACCAGGAAGGAGCAGAGGATCGGGACCAAGAAAGAGCAGAGGATCGGGACCAGGAAGGCGGAGAGGATCGGGACCAGGAAGGCGGAGAGGATCGGGACCAGGAAGGCGGAGAGGATCGGGACCAGGAAGGCGGAGAGGATCGGGACCAGGAAGGCGGAGAGGATCGGGACCAGGAAGGCGGAGAGGATCGGGACCAGGAAGGCGGAGAGGATCGGGACCAGGAAGGAGGAGAGGATCGGGACCAGGAAGGAGGAGAGGATCGGGACCAGGAAGGAGGAGAGGATCGGGACCAGGAAGGAGGAGAGGATCGGGACCAGGAAGGAGGCGAGGATCGGGACCAGGAAGGAGGAGAGGATCGGGACCAGGAAGGAGGCGAGGATCGGGACCAGTGTAGGCCGTGTACCAGGGTGTGCTCCCCAGGATACAGTGAAGTTATGAACGAGGAAAGCAATTCCAACACCAGCTTTTGCCACAACAGAATTTTACTTAGATGTGACAAATAAACACAACCCCAAATACTGGGAACATACAATATATTTACATACACCCAGCCCAAAGGCTGAGACCCTTGTGCTGCACAGCACGGCACCTCCTGATGGATGAAGGTAGAAGGTGTACTAATTTACCTACTGGGGGGCACAACTAAGCTGCCACACCTTACCTGTTATTACCCTACAGAGCAGGAATCAGTGTATGGGGGTACGGTATGGGCTAGCCTGCGGTGCAGCACAACAGCTTACAATCTTACACAAATCTACAGTATTCCCCCTCCCATAACTGGTCCTGTAGCACGAGCCTGAGTATTCCTTCTGAGCAAAACGCGAGTCTGGCTTGAGTTTGTGGGATTTTATCAGTTCTCCAATGTAAAATGTCACTTTAAGTTGTGGAGTCCTTCCAATAATCAGTAACAACACTTGTGGCCTGACACAAACAGAGACCCTAACTAACTATAGGCCTGGACTCAGTCCTATAGGCGCCAACACTGAAATGAGGTGCGTGCACGATCTTACCGACCCGGGTCTGCTTCGCATCTGCTGGTGACTCCGAACAGAACAATGTCTCTACACCGAGCATGCAACACTATCAGCAATGTATGTTGCTTTGCTCCTCTGTCCTCATCAGCTTCCTGGCAGCAAATCTTCCCCTCTTTGAACAGGATTAGCGTCTTGAACACCATCAGCTTCACTCAATAGGATTTCTGATTACGGAGGGATTTCTCCACAGCTGGATGGCAACGGATTATCCCATCACTCGGCCTTCTTCTCTCTCTCTCCAGTATGGATTCTCCATTTTCTCTCCCTGTACACTTCTCCTTGAGAAAACCCCGCCCCTTATTGAATACAGAAATATCTATGCAGTCTGAAGCTGTGTTAAAAACAGTGATATCTTGTGGCTAAACTGCAGAATGTCAGTGTTCAAACAATGAAAGCTGTTTCCCCATCTCACATGCCACCCCACTAGAGGTTGTCGTCCTCAGCAACCCTCCCCATACAAACTCATTCTGGGCATAACGCTGTGGGGGCACACCAGCATTGGGCCTTGTTGACCTTCGTAGAGTGACAGGCTCAGAAGCACTGGGGACATCAGGCACATTTAATGGGGGAGGAGCTGCTGACTGCTCAACACTTTCCCTTGATGGAAAACTTGCTAAGGTTGGAGCCTCTGAGGGTACTGGGGCAGGGACAACCCACCATTCCTCCCCCTCCTCTAAGGGGATTTCCTCAGTACTCTGAGCAAGAGGAGCCATCCCCTCCACGCACATTGGTTCATCAAAATTACAACGCCTCAACATGTTACGGTGCAAGTTTCGTGAGGGCCCCCCCAGTCTCTTTTGGCTCTACCTCATAGACCGGGATGGCAGGGTCTACCCTCCTCTTCTCCGTGTATGGGACCGCCTCCCACCACCAATCCAACTTTCCAGACGGCCGCTTGGCTTTGACTATCACTCGATCAACCGGGGCATACCCTTCCTTCTGCACTGGTCTTGGATTGGGGTGTACCACTTGTCTAAGGCGCTCGCCCACAACCTTGTGGATCGCTCTCAGCCGGCGGCGGTGCTCTTGCACCCATGCGGTAGTATTTCTTGGTGGTGGCTCCATCGGATCGGGCATGTGGAGATCTTCAATTTCCCGTCCAGCCCTCCCAAACATAAGCATATGTGGGGAGTATCTAGTGGTACTGTGTACCCTGTTATTATAAGCCCACATCATTTCAGGTAGGTATTCGGGCCACCAAGCCTTTTGGTGGTCCTCCAGAGTCCGCAGCATCTGGAGCAAGGTGCGGTTGAACCGCTCGCAAGCCCCGTTTCCCTGGGGGTGATATGGGGTGGTGCGGGAACGTTTGATCCCATACAGTTGGTACAACTCATTCATTAGAGTACCCTTAAAACATGCCCTCTGGTCTGAATGTATTCTCTGTGGGCACCCGAACACCTGTATAAAGTGTTTGCAGACCACTTCAGCGACCGACTCTGCCGTCTGATCTCTGGTGGGTACAGCCACCGCATGCTTTGTGAAATGATCTCTCATAACTAGACAGTACGAGTGTCCCGAGGTAGAGTACTCAATCTGTACATAATCGCTCATAAGGAGCTCTAGGGGTGCTGATGTCCGTATGGCCTGAACAGGAGCCCGCTGTTCTGTACTCTTACTCAGCCCGCAGGGCCGACACTTAAGACATGCCTCGGCCACCATGTCTGCCAAATCTGGACAGTACACAAGCCGTTGGAGCCACTTGAACGTTTTATCGCTCCCAAAATGGGCACCCCTCTCATGGGCCTCCCGGGTAGCCTCCGGTCCCAATGACATGGGGATGACAGTCTGTCGCCGGTATTGCAACTCTGAATGCAAGTATATGGTCCGACTCAGGAGGCTCTGGGTAACAGTTAGCTTATCCCATTGCCTCAACAACTTTTGGCCCTCGGGAGTCAGACGAACCCGCTCTTCTGACCGAGGCCAGATCTTGGTCTGGACCCATTCGTTCACTTTCCGCAGGTCCGGGCAGCTATCCTGGACCCTCTCCCAAGCAGACAATGTCTTTCCCAGCACCATTGGCATCCCAGACGCCACCCCACTTGAATGTGCCACATCCTGGAGCATGGGTAATTGACCAAGGTCAGGAGTTTCAGTGTCCTCTAGCTCCTCATCGGCACTCTGAGCCGACAACCCTACAGGGACTTGGAAGAGTGCGTTGGCGTTGCCATTCTCCCTACCTGACCGGAACTTGATGCGGTACTGGTACTTAGAAAGGCGAGCCAACCACCTCTGCTCAAGCGCACCCAGTTTGGCATTTTCCAGATGTGCTAACAGGTTGTTGTCCGTCATCACGGTCACCTCTGCACCGGTCAGGTACTCCGCAAACTTTTCTGTCATGGCCCACGCCAGTGCCAGTAGTTCCAATTTAAAGGAGCTATAGTTGTCAGGGTTGCGCTCGGACTCCCTCAGAGCCCGGCTGCCATAGGCAATGACTCTCTCACGTCCATCCTGGACTTGGGATAACACAATCCCCAGACCATGTAGACTTCCGTCAGTGTACAACAGGAATGGGGTGTCGAACCGCACATAAGCCAGAATCGGGGCACTGATCAACGCCCCCTTCACTGCTTCAAAGGCCCCTTGTTGCCTTGGTCCCCACTCGATGGGACAATTCTTTGGGTCTCCTGCAGTGCCCCTTAATAACTCATTTAACAGGCCCACCAAATGAGCAAACTTGGGTATAAACCTCCTGTAGTAGCCGACCAGTCCAATGAACACTTGCACCTCCCGTAGTGTACTCGGCTGGGGCCACTTCTGGACGGCCTCCCCCTTTGCCGGGGTTTGGCTTTACCCCCTTCTGGGTGACCAAATGTCCCAAATACTCTATCTGCTGTTGAAACAGTTGGCACTTCTTGGGCTTGATTTTGAGCCCATGGTCTTGCAACCGTCCTAAGACCTGTCGCAGTTTCTGGAGGTGATCCTCAAAAGAGGCCCCAAACACTATTACGTCATCCAGGTATATCAATACCGACTCGAAGTTGAGATCTCCCAGACAGTGCTCCATCAACCGCTGGAATGTTCCCGGGGCATTGGACAGGCCGAACGGCATCTGGTTGAACTCGTAGAGACCCATAGGTAGGATGAAGGCCGTCTTCACTTTGTCCTTCTTGGCCACTGGTACCTGCCAATACCCACTGTCCAGGTCAAGAATCGAGAAGAACTTTGCATGACTCAGGGCGGACAATGACTCCTCAATCCGTGGAAGGGGGTAGGCGCCCCGGACGGTCTGGGCATTCAGCTTCCGATAATCCACGCAGAAATGGAGACTCCCATCTTTCTTTCGCACCAAGACTACTGGAGCAGCCCAAGGACTTTGACTCTCCTGGATCACCTGGTTTTCCAACATGCTGGCCACCATATACTTCACCTCCTGGTACATTTTAGGCGGAATTTGCTGGTAACGTTCCCTGATCGGTGCAGCATTGCCGGTGGGGATTTCATGTTCGATGGTGGAGGCACACCCAAAGTCCTCATTATGTTTCAAGAAGGCCTCCTGAAATTCCCAAAGGGTGTCTTCCAGCAACTTCTGTTGTCCTGGAGTCAGGATCTTGCCGTAGTGTGAAACTCCTCCGTCAAGGAATATCCCCTTCAGACACATAAACTTTGGCCAACAATGTATTCCCCGGGACGGTTAACTCACAGTCTTCGACGCTGAAGCAGTGTACAGGCACACATCCATCCTTCACGATAGCGAGGGCCCGGGCTACCAGTGGATGAGTCTGCGTTTCTTCTTGGTAAGTGGGCTCAATCAGGACCTCCAGTCCATTAAGTTGTCGTCCAGCCCCAACCGGCAGCATCAGTATTCGCTCTTGTAGAGGCGGGATCTTCACTGGGGTCCACCGCGGCACTCTCACGTGTCCAATGGGTCGACCGGACATGTCGCCCTTTTGCAGACTACAGCTCCTCACCATCTGCTGTAGAACCTTCTGGGTTGACCGGTGTGTGGTGGCCCGTTGCCAATACCTTGGCCTTTCTTTGACATAAAGTTGGTGGTCTAGGTCTCTCAGCACATTCATACCTAGTGTCACGTCCATCCCTCTCCTGGATGAATGATCCACCAGCACGACCCCCTTCTTGCCAACGTCTTGCCCTCACAGCCAGACCCGCATCCAGACTATTCCTTGGACGTCCATCTCTCAGTTATTGGCAGCCGTCAGCTTGATGACGCTCCCGTCTTCCGGCTCCATCATATGTCCAAAGTGTCTTTCAAAGAACTCCAGAGGCATAAGGGTGCACTCCGACCCTGTATCAACTAGGCAGTGTACCTTCTGGCCCTCCAACTCAGCTTCCATAATGGGGCTGCTGGCATACAGGTCATGTTCCTCATGCTTAGGGCTTAGCTTCTGGTGTACCGCCGCAGGATGCCCAGCTACTGCAGCAGTCGGAAGTTTAACGTTGACTCGAACTTCATATGTTCTGGGCACTCTCTGGCCATGTGGCCGTACTGTCGACAAGCCCAACAGAGGGGTTCCCTTTGACGTGTCCCCGCAGCTGTTGTTATCCTGAGTTGAGTGGCGCACGGTGCTGAGGTCATTTCCGGAGACCAGGGAGATTCTGTCTTCATCTGGGACACTTCCAGCAGAAGTTCTCTTAATTCTGTCTGCAGGGCCTGGACCACATCCTTTAAAGATTCTGAGTCTTCAGATGCAGACTGACCTCTTGTAGCATGGGTACTACTCACTATTCTCGCCGCCACAGGTATGCACTCTTCCTCTCTCTCCATGGCAGCTAAGTAGATGCTGTAGAATGTCATGTTGGGCCCCGTTCGGGTCTTCTCTTGCAATTTGTCCTGTAGGAACTTGTTGGAGAGCCCCACTATGAACTGGTCTCGTAGTAGCCGGTCCACCTCCCGGAAAGCTCCCATGGCCTCTGGATGTCACCACTGTATTTCACTTAGCATCTCTTGGAGGGCATTGGAGTACTGCATCAGGGTCTCACCCTCTTGCTGTGGTCAATTGAAGAAATGGTTTCGCAGCTGCACTACTTTAGCACGCCCCCCTTGGGTTCTCTCCAGCAGGGAGAATATTTTCTCTAGGGTGTCCCTCTAAGATTCGAGCCTTACCATTACTGTCCGTCTGACGTCACCCTCTAGAGCCCCCAATGCAACCTCTGCCCGCAGCTCGAATGTCAGGTTACACATCCTAACCGCACTTCACACTCTTTCAGTCCAGTCCTGCAATGTCATAATTTTGGCAGGTGACTCAACAGCGCCCCCATGGAAATGTACCCTACTGGTACGGGCAGGGCGGGGGCAAGCTGTATCAGCGGTGTTGTGGCAACTTGGCCTTGCACCGGCGCACTCTGAGCTGGGTCCTGGACCAGTGCCACTGGCGCCGGGGGAAGATCTCCCGCCGCATTCCTGTCGATAACGGTCGCTGTATCCTGCCGACTATGCCAAGTTGTAAGCCGTGTACCGGGGTGGGCTCCCCAGGATACAGTAAAGTCACGAACGAGGAAAGCAATCCCAACATCAGCTTTTGCCACAACAGAATTTTACTTAGAGGTGGCAAATAAACACAACCCCAAATGCTGGGAACATACAACAAAATTACATACACCCAGCCCAAAGGCTGAGACCCTTGTGCTGCACAGCACGGCGCTTCCTGATGTATGAAGGTAGAAAGTGTAGTAATTTACCTACTGGGGGGCACAACTAAGCTGCCACACCTTACCTGTTATGACCCTACAGAGCAGGAATCAGTGTATGGGGGTACGGTATGAGCTAGCCTGCGGTGCAGCACAACAGCTTACAATCTTACACAAATCTACAGTATTCCCCCTCCCATAACTGGTCCTGTAGCACGTGCCTGAGTATTCCTTCTGAGCAAAACGCCAGTCTGGCTTGAGTTTGTAGGATTTTATCAGCTCTCCAATGTGAAATGTCACTTTAAGTTGTGGAGTCCTTCCAATGATCAGTAACAATACTTGTGGCCTGACACAAACAGAGACCTAACTAACTAACTATAGGCCTGTCTCAGTCTCTAGGCGCCAACACTGAAATGAGGTGCGTGCACGATCTTACCAACCCGGGTCTGCTTCGCATCCGCTGGTGACTCTGAACAGAACAATGTCTCTCCACCAAGCATGCAACACTATCAGCAATGTATGCTGCTTTGCTCCTCTGTCCTCATCAGCCTCCCGGCAGCAAATCTTCCCCTCTTTGAACAGGATTAGCGTCTTGAACACCATCAGCTTCACTCAATGGGATTTCTGATTACGGAGGGCTTTCTCCACAGCTGGAAGGCAACGGATTATCCCATCACTCGGCCTTCTTCTCTCTCTCTCCAGTATGGATTCTCCTTTTTCTCTTCCTGTTCACTTCTCCTTGAGAAAACCCCGCCCCTTATTGAATACAGAAATATCTATGAATTCTGAAGCTGTGTTAGAAACAGTGACATCTTGTGGCTAAACTGCAGAATGTCAGTGTTCAAACAATGAAAGCTGTTTCCCCATCTCACACCAGGAAGAAGGCGAGGATCGGGGCCAGGAAGGAGGAAAGGATCGAGACCAGGAAGGCAGAGAGGATCGGGACCAGGAAGGCGGAGAGGATCGGGACCAGGAAGGTGGAGAAGATCGGGACCAGGAAGGCGGAGAGGATCGGGACCAGGAAGAAGGAGAGGATCGGGACCAAGAAAGAGCAGAGGATCGGGACCAGGAAAGAGCAGAGGATCGGGACCAGGAAAGAGCAGAGGATCGGGACCAGGAAAGAGCAGAGGATCGGGACCAGGAAGGAGGCGAGGATCGGGACCAGGAAGGAGCAGAGGATCTGGACCAGGAAGGAGGAGAGGATCGGGACCAGGAAGGCGGAGAGGATCGGGACCAGGAAGGAGGCGAGGATCGGGACCAGGAAGGAGGAGAGGATCGGGACCAGGAAGGAGGCGAGGATCGGTACCAGGAAGGAGGCGAGGATCGGTACCAGGAAGGAGGCGAGGATCGGGAACATGAAGGAGGAGAGGATCGGGACCAGGAAGGAGGAGAGGATCGGGACCAGGAAGGAGACGAGGAACGGGACCAGGAGAGCATCGGGACCAGGAAGGAGGAGAGAATCCAAAAATCAAATCTAATTTAAGGACCCTGTTTTTCCCAGGACTGCGCTGAATCCCAGCAGCCTTCCCCTCAGATCTGCTAAAAAAAGCACTGACAATGTACTAATGGCACTGGGCAGGAAGGGGTTAACATCTAGGGAGATCAAAGGGTTAACTGTGTGCTGTGTTACTGTAAGCTGTGTTCATGTGCTTCACTGTAATCACACTGCTTTGGATGGCTGGGCTGTGCACAGCCATCCAAAGCAGTGTGCACAAGCTGATAGGGAGGAGAACTGTCCTCCTCCTCGTCGGAGATGCTCAGCAGTCACTGGGCGAGTGATCACCAGCCAGAATCCGGTGATTTACAGTCACATCCGTAAATGGTGGCACTACCCTACCGTATATATACGTGATTTTGCACACCCGTGCCGCCCTGTAGCAGTATTTCTGCTATATGGTGGACGGGAAGCGGTTAATTACCAGCTTACTCAGCCACAGAACCTGTGTCATTAATATGTGTTCGGGTGAAAAGGGATGAGGCAGCCACCCTATTTGGGCACAGAATGTGGAGATGAGGCCACTGCCCCCTGAACGTGGGCACGGGGTGCCTTGCAAGGGGGAGGCATATGGTACATTAAGGAAGAGGCTGCATGATCATTACTTCCCATTTCTCAGCCACTAGTGATGGTCTGCACACCCCCTGTGTTCAGTTCGCGGTAGAAAGTTATACTGCGAACATCGAACATAATGCAGGTCTATGGGACTTGAACTTGTAAATTAAGAAAATGCCCATTTGGAAGGCTTATATGCAAGGTATTGGCCATAAATGTGGGGACTTGGGCACTGCCCTGAGGGACATGAATCAGTGAAAGAAATATATATAGTGTGGCGCTCAAAATAAATAAATAAATAACAATGTATAATCAATTACTGATTAATGAAATAAATACTCCATAAAAATAATAATAATACCTCAAGTGATCACACTCTAAAATATCAAAGTGTCTCAAATAAACAAATAAGTGCATCCATAAATGACTCAAGTGTTCACACTCTAAAATGTATCAAGTGACTGAAATAAATCACATGCTTATGATTACTATAAAGGTAATCAAAAAGTTAATAACAACTTATTACAAAGTGTAAAAGTGCCAGATAATAGTGCAAAAGCATATATAAATGTCCGTTCCTTCAAAAACGGTTTACGAGTTCGCAGTCTCCGGTGCGCGGTGACGCACTTCCGGCGTGTAACGCCATCTTGCTACACCAGGAAGTCCCAGTTCACATGCAGTGTACCCACACATCGGTGAGGAGGGAGGACTGCTGAGATATGTGAGTTCTGCTACTTTGCATATTTGAAATAAAAGGAGTCGTTAATACTACACTTGGAGGGTGTTTTCTTCTTTGGCTCACTGGATTGGTGAGCTATTGTTCTTTAAGGCACCTTGGCTGCATAAGGGAAATAGGAGGCCCACCAGGAAAGACAAAGAAGGAAGAAAAAGTTGTTGGCCCTCTTTGATTCTAGGATCCAGGTTGATCCTACAAGCCTGTTGGCCCTTAGGGGTCGCAGGGAGGAGGTGAGGAGGCATTTCAGCTACTGTTTGGAGAAGATTTTGGCACAAATCACTTATCGATTATCACTATTTATTGCATGAATTAATTTATCACTTGAAGAACATTACTATAATTGATTTTTTGAAGGAACGGACATTTATATATGCTTTTGCACTATTATCTGGCACTTTTACACTTTGTAATAAGTTGTTATTAACTTTTTGATTACCTTTATAGTAATCATAAGCATGTGATTTATTTTAGTCACTTGATACATTTTAGAGTGTGAACACTTGAGTCATTTATGGATGCACTTATTTGTTTTATTTGAGACACTTTGATATTTTAGAGTGTGATCACTTGAGGTATTATTATTATTTTTATGGAGTATTTATTTCATTAATCAGTAATTGATTATACATTGTTATTTATTTATTTATTTTGAGCGCCACACTATATATATTTATTTATGTTTGTACACTACACTAGGTATTAGTAGGAGAGTGTTGGCAGCTGTATTAGTTGTTCACCATTTTTTAGCGCAAGAGGATTTTTTACACTAATCAGTGAAAGAAAACATTTCAAAAAGTACTGTTTTTAAAGGGGTAGTCATTTTCATTGCTTAAAGTAAAAAATAAAATTAAACATTCCTTTAAATATCATGCCTGGGGGGGGGGGGGGGTCTCCTTAAACAACCTGCAAAGTTGCACATCTGTATAATGTATTAAACCTGCTGCAGCAAGACTGACATTAAAAAAAAAAAAAGCATGGAGTCCCCCCCTGCCTAATCTATACCAGACCCCTTAGGTCTGGTAGGAAGGTTAGGAGGGACCCCGCAGTAAAAATGTATTTTAAAAAATTGTGTCGGGTTCCCCCTAAAAGCCATACCAGACCCTTTAGGCTTGGTAGGACTTTTAGGAGAACCGCACCTCCCAAAATTGGGGAAGGGAGCATGGGATCCCCTGTAAATTCCCACCAGACGCTTGATCTGAGCACAGGCCTGGCTGGCCAGGAGAGGGGGTGGGGCAAATGACCCCCCCTCTGGGTCTTACCAGGCCACATGCCCTCAGTGTCCCCATGCCAATGAGAACAAGGGCCTCTTCCCCACATCCCTGGTCCAGTGGTTGTGGGGGTCTGTGGGCAGGGGGGCTCATTAATATCAGGGTACCCCTTTAAATAAGGGGACACCCTGATGCTGCTCCCCTTGTGTGTGAGTAAGGGGTACTTGTAAAAAATAAATAGACTTTTGAAAATATCCTTTATTGAACAAAAAATAAAAAATCTGTTTTTGACAAGTCTTTTATTTAAAAAAATGGTTTCAGTGTTGTAATCCATTATCAATCACAGCGTCCCGTGCTGTCCTGACGAAATAAAAAAATCCCGACACCCGCCGACCCGTCTGCACCTGCGGAGTACTCGCCGATATCAACATTTGCAAGTCAGACGTAAACAAACGTCACCTCTAGCTCCAGCCAATTATGTACCTGTCAGAACTGTCATCCACAATTGGGTGGAGCTAGCGGTGACATCACCGCTAGCTCCTCTCAATTGCCGTGAGCCATGATTGGCCAAAGTCACTGAAATTTTGGACAATCATGGCTCTTATTGTGAACTCAGCTGTGATTGGCCAAAGCATTGCACCTGACCTGTGGTCAGGTGCAATGCTTTGGCCAATTACAATGCGTCACCAGAGCGCATTGCACTGTGGGGCATACGGGTGAATGGCCCGCTGAACGCCCCAGATGTCCGTGTGTTCAGCGAACACTCGAACATATAGACATCCCTACAAGCCACCAAGGCTGTATGCCTGTAGGCAGGTGCAGTCTGCTTTCTTCACTGTAGGTGGCACCCGGCACATCCTGGAAAATAAGTCAAAGGAAAATCATTTTTTTCTATGGTTTCTGGAGGCAGCATTCCGGTTCGCTACTATGTGTCCAGGAGACCTTTGGTGGCCATCTTTGGTGACCCCCATGTTTTGTCACATCCCGTCTATTAGGGAAGGTGATAGTGGAAGGGAAAGGTTCCTGATGAGTAGGAACAGGCTAGCACCCTCCTAGATAGCTAGAGGGAGATGGAGTCAATTGGTAGGTGGGAGGGCTGAGCAGCAGTCCAGGTGTAATAGTTAGCAGGGTGAAATTAAGTCAGGGCTGAGATGCTCTGTAGAGCAGTTCCCTGACACCTCCCCTGATCTAGAGACTTGGAGGAGTCTCTAGAACTCAGTGGGTGGGGGTGAGGTGGAGCTAGTCTGCACTCTTGAAGGATCCTGACCAATCCTGAACAGAAGGCTTGGCATGGGGCCAGGACAGCCCTTAAGAGTGACCAATCCTGCTCAGCAGCAGGGAGAGTTTAGGTGGAAGATGTGTGAGAGGCTGAAGAGCAGGAGGGGATCCGGGCGGGAAGGGGCTTACTTATAGGCAGTAGTCCTGGAAAGGAGGAAAGCTCAGGACTTCACCAGCCCCCAGAGCGAGGATCACCTATGCAGTAGGGAAGGAGCAGCCCAGCAGAAGGCCTGAGAGCATCAACCAAACCACCAGCTCATAGGAGTGTGAGATGGGGAAACAGCTCTCATTGTTTGAACACTGATTGTGTGGAAGTAAATTAATGTTTTGACTGACATTCTGCAGTTTAGCCACAAGATGTCACTGTTTTTCTAACACAGCCTCAAACTGCATAGATATTTGTATATTCATGAAGAGGTGAAGTTTTCACACAGAGTGGGAGTGAACAGGAAGAGGAGACTGCAGCCATGTTTTGAACGATGCTGAATGAAGGGGCCGTGTGAGCTGAGAATCCGATGATATCCAGGTGTGGGAGCTTCCCTCAGTAACCAGAGCTGAAGCTAAGTGAAGCTGATCATGTCCAAGACCCTGATCCTGTTCAGAGAAAGGAAGATTGCTGCCAGTAATGCTGATGAGAGCAGAGGAACAAAGCAACATACACTGCAATATCGCAAGCTTGTTGGAGAGACATTTGTTCTGTTCAGAGTCACCAGCGGATGCAAAGCAGACCCGGATCGGTAAGATCGTGCACGCACCTCATTTCAGTGTTGGCGCCTAGAGGCTGAGACCAGGCCTATAGTTAGTTAGTTAGGGTCTCTGTGTCAGGCCACAAGTGTTGTTACTGATTATTGGAAGGACTCCACAACTTAAAGTGACATTTCAGACATTTCACATTGGAGCGCTGATAAAATCCTACAAACTCAAGCCAGACTGGTGTTTTGCTCAGAAGGAATACTCAGGCATGTGCTACAGGACCAGTTATGGGAGGGGGAATACTGTAGATTTGTGTAAGATTGTAAGCTGTTGTGCTGCACCGCAGACTAGCCCATACCATACACCCATACACTGACACCCATACAGTGAGGAAGAACAGCAATGCTGATGCACTCACCCGAGTCCCTGTAGGGTTGTCGGCTCAGAGTGCCGATGAGCTAGAGGACACTGAAACTCCTGACCTTGGTTGATTACCTATGTTCTAGGATGTTGCACATTCAAGTGGGGTGGCATCCGGGATGCCAATGGTGCTGGGAAAGACGTTGGCTGATTGGGAGAGGGTCCAGGATAGCTGCCTGGACCTGTGGAAAGTGAAAGAATGGGTCCGGACCAAGATCTGGCCTCGGTCAGAAGAGCGGGCTCGTCTGACTCCCGAGGGCCAAAAGTTGTTGAGGCAGTGAGCTAAGCTAACTGTTACCCAGGGCCTCCTGTGTCGGACCATATACTTGCAGTCAGAGTTGCAGTACCAGCAACAGATTGTCATCCCCATGTCATTGGGACCGGAGGCTACCCGGGAGGCCCATGAGAGGGGTGCCCATTTTGGGAGCGATAAAACGTTCAAGTGGCTCCAACAGCTCATGTACTGTCCAGATTTGGCAGACATGGTGGCCGAGGCATGTCATAAGTGTCGGCCCTGCGGGCTGAGTAAGAGTACTGAACAGGGGGCTCCTGTTCAGGCCATACGGACATCAGCAGCCCTAGAGCTCCTTATGAGCGATTATGTACAGATTGGGTACTCTACCTCAGGACACTCGTACTGTCTAGTCATGACAGATCATTTCACAAAGCATGCGGTGGCTGTACCCACCAGAGACCAGATGGCAGAGTCGGCCGCTGAAGCGGTTTGCAAACACTTTATACAGGTGTTCAGGTGCCCACAGAGAATACATTCGGAGCAGGGGGCATGTTTTCAGGGTACTCTAATTAATGAGTTGTACCAACTGTATTGGATCAAACATTCCCGCACCACCCTGTATCACCCCCAGGGAAACGGGGCGTGCAAGCGGTTCAACCACACCTTGCTCCAAAAAGCTTGGTGGCCCGAATACCTACCTGAACTGATGTGGGCTTATAATAACAGGGTACACAGTACCACCGGATACTCCCCACATATGCTCATGTTTGGGAGAGCTGGAGGGGAGATTGAAGATCTCCACATGCCCGATCCGATGGAGCCACCACCAAGAAATACTACCGCATGGGTGCAAGAGCACCGCCGCCGGCTGAGAGCGATCCACAAGGTTGTGGGCAAGCACCTTAGACAAGTGATACACCTCAATCCAAGACCAGTGCAGAAGGAAGGGTATGCCCCGGGTGATCGAGTGATAGTCAAAGCCAAGCGGCCGTCTGGAAAGTTGGATGGGTGGTAGGAGGCGGTCCCATAAACGGTGAAGAGGAGGGTAGACCCTGCCATCCCGGTCTATGAGGTAGAGCTAATAGGGACTAGGGGGCCCTCACGAAACTTGCACCGTAACATGTTGAGGCGTTGTAATTTTGATGAACCAGTGTGCGTGGATGGGATGGCTCCTCCTGCTCAGAGTACTGAGGAAATCCCCTTAGAGGAGGGGGAGGAATGGTAGGTTGTCCCTGCCCCGGTACCCACAGAGGCTCCCATAACAAGTTTGCCACCAAGGGAAAGTGTTGAGCGGTCAGCAGCTCCTCTCCCATTTAATGTGCCTGATGTCCCCAGTGCTTCTGAGCCTGTCACTCTACGAAGGTCAACAAGACCCAATGCTGATGTGCCCCCACAGCGTTATGCCCAGAATGAGTTTGTATGGGGAGGGTTGCCGAGGACGACAACCTCTAGTGGGGTGGCATGTGAGATGGGGAAACAGCTCTCATTGTTTGAACACTGATTGTGTGGAAGTAAATTAATGTTTTGACTGACATTCTGCGGTTTAGCCACAAGATGTCACTGTTTTTCTAACACAGCCGCAAACTGCATAGATATTTGTATATTCATGAAGAGGTGGAGTTTTCACACAGAGTTGGAGTGAACAGGAAGAGGAGACTGCAGCCATGTTTTGAATGATGCTGAATGAAGGGGCCGTGTGAGCTGAGAATCCGATGACATCCAGGTGTGGGAGCTTCCCTCGGTAACCAGAGCTGAAGCTAAGTAAAGCTGATCATGTCCAAGACCCTGATTCTGTTCAGAGAAAGAAAGATTGCTGCCAGTAATGCTGATGAGAGCAGAGGAACAACACAGTACACACTGCTTTATCGCAAGCTTGTTGGAGAGACATTTGTTCTGTTCAGAGTCACCAGCGGATGCAAAGCAGACCTGGGTCGGTAAGATCGTGCACACACCTCATTTCAGTGTTGGCGCCTAGAGACTGAGACCAGACCTATAGTTAGTTAGTTAAGGTCCCTGTCTGTGTCAGGCCACAAATGTTGTTACTGATTATTGGAAGGACTCCACAACTTAAAGTGACATTTCACATTGGAGAGCTGATAAAATCCCACAAACTCAAGCCAGACTGGCGTTTTGCTCAGAAGGAATACTCAGGCACGTGCTACAGGACCAGTTATGGGAGGGCGAATACTGTAGATTTGTGTAAGATTGTAAGCTGTTGTGCTGCACCGCAGGCTAGCCCATACCGTACCCCCATACACTGATTCCTGCTCTGTAGGGTAAAGTGTGGCATTTTAGTTGTGCCCCCCAGTAGGTAAATTACACTTTCTACCTTCATCTATCAGGAGGCGCCGTGCTGTGCAGCACAAGGGTCTCAGCCTTTGGGCTGGGTGTATGTAAATTTATTGTATGTTCCCAGTATTTGGGGTTGTGTTTATTTGCCACATCTAAGTAAAATTCTGTTGTGGCAAAAGCTGGTGTTGGGGTTGCTTTCTTCATTTGTGACTTCAGCCCACCCCGGTACACGGCTTACAGGAGGACTGAGTGAGTGGACATGCACCCCCTGGGCCAGTTTCTCTAGTGGGAAACTGGATTAGCTTTCTACCCGGGACTGCCTTACATTTAAAGTGACAGGCACTGGATCCCCTGCTCAGGGATTCCTTCAGACAGCTGGATAAAGAAGTATCTAGAGTCTGGGGTGGTCCACCAGGAGAGGTTGGCTAGCTCTCCCATAAGATGATTCTTTGTTTTAAGGAGACTTGTACATAGTTCCAGGAATATTGTCCTCAATTGCAGTTCCTTTGGGCATCCCATACGCCCCTTACCCCATCCAAGTTCAAAATCCCCTAATAAAACAAAAAAGCCCAAGATCAAGGACTGGTTACTGTCTCTGGAGTGCAAGTCTGGAAGGAAATGCATGTTGCATGGGTGTGCAGGACTATAGGGGGACCCAAATCTCTAGTGACTAGTGAAGGGGGTAATGCTACACTAGGGACTCGCAAACCTGATCTGCAGCTTACTTTTGGGACCAGACCACATTCTGCCTTCTAAAGACAGATACTGTTGGTGCATCTTTACACATCGCCCCTCTGCCAAGAACTGAACTCTGAGTGATACCCTTAGCGGCGCTCTCCCGCTGGGGTTGTTTGTAGTTTACATTTTTCTACAACACAAGTTCTAATTTATCTGCAACTGGACTGCAACTGTGTTTTTATTGCTGCACCCACACACGTGCCAAGATAAGGGGGTGGTATAAATGTTATGGGGGCCCATGTCATTTTTTCTTATATGGGACAGTACACAGCTTTGTGTAAGCAAAATGGCATGGGATCCCACCAAAAATCATAGTAAACCCTTATCCCTGCATTCAGCCTGGGTCACCAGGAAATGGGCAGTCCTCCCTTTCTGGCCTTGCCCAGACTGAGCTTCTATGAAGCTGTCCTATCACTGATCTTCCTATAGCTCCATATTCTGCACATGACTATATTGAGGTCCCTGACTGCTCGTAGCACTAGGGTCATGACAGGTTGGCTCTCACCATTTTACTGTATCTAAATCTATCCCATAATAAAATAAGTCATTGTTCAGAATCTCCCATCAACCGTGATACTGACTGATGTCACTGCCCACCGAATAATATGCACTCCCCGGCCACTTTATTAAGTACACCGTACTAGTAGAGGTTTGGACCCCCTTTTGTCTTCAGAACTGCCTTCATTCTTCGTGGCATAGATTCAAGATGGTGTTGGAAACATTCCTCAGAGATTTTGGTCCATATTGACATGATGGCATCACGCAGTTGCTGCAGATTTGTCAGCTGCACATCCATGATGCAAATCTCCCGTTCCATCACATCCCAAAGGGGCTCTATTGGATGGAGATCTGGTGACTGTGGAGGCCATTGGAGTGCAGTGACCTCATCGTCATGGCCAAGGAACCAGTTGGAGATGGTTTGAGGTTTGTGACATGGTGCATTATCCTGCTGGAAGGAACCATCAGAAGATGGGGACACAGGAGTCATAAAGGGATGGATTTGGTCAGCAACAATACTCAGGTAGGCCATGCTCATTTGGTACTAAGGGGCCCAAAGTGTTCCAAGAAAATCCCCCCCCACACCATGACACCACCAGCCTGAACCCTTGGTACAAGGCTGGATTGATCCGCCACACTAGGACACCACCACCACCATCCTGAACCATTGATACAAGGCTGGATGGATCCATGTATTCATGTTGTTTACGTCACATCTACCATCTGAATGTCGCAATTGAAATCCAGACTCATCAGACCAGGCAACGTTTTTCCAATCTTCTATTGTCCAATTTTGGTGGGCCTGTGTGTAGCCTCAGTTTCCTGTTCTTAGGTGACAGGAGTGGCACCTGGTCTGGTCTTCTGCTGCTGTAGCCCATCTACTTCAAGGTTGGACATGTTGTGCGTTCAGAGATGGTATTCTGCATACCTTGGTTGTAACGAGGGGTTATTGGAGTTACTGTTACCTTTCATCATCTTAAACCAGTCTGCCCATTATCCTCTGATCTCTGACATCAACAAGGCATTTTCCTCCACACAACTGCCACTCGCTGGATATTTTCTCTTTTTCAGACCATTCTCTGTAAACCCCAGAGATGGTTGTGCAGGAAAATCCCAATAAATCATCATTTTTTTAAATACTCAGACCAACCCGTCTGGAACCAACATGCATGCCACGTTCAAAGTCACTTAAATCCCCTTTCTTCCCTATTCTGATGCTCGGTTTGAACTTTAGCAAGATGTCTTCACCACGTCTAGATGCCTAAATGCATTGAGTTTCTTCCATTTGATTGGCTGATTAGCAATTTGTGTTACCAAGCAATTGAAAAGGTGGACCTAATAAAGTGGCCGGTGAGTATATATCACAACTGTTACACCCACTCATGTCACTGTATATCATCTGTCACCAACTTGAAGATACATTCTTGTTTGGTCACATTAGATCAGTCACCATTTATCCAGGAGACACCTCTAGGGGGTTCTAAATGTTCTTATGGAATTTATGTTCACCAGCAACATGGAAAACACAAAGAGCTGCCCAGTTAGATTTATTTTCTATCCATTTCTATTTCTTTTATACATTTCATGGACATCCTGAACTGCTTTGAGGGCCCAATTGGATGTATTACTAATAATGTCCTGATTGTAATGCTGCTGTTTTCTGTAATAATTATATCCCGTGTCATACTGTATGTCAGAGATTTACAGACCTCATTACCTTCTATGACAACTTTATTTCATAACACATACATACACAAAGTAGGAAATAGATCACTTATAGGAAACTTTGCACAAAATGATGGCAGTTAACAACCTTCACCGACTCCAAGAATGACCCCTTTCATGAACATACGTATCTGCTGGAATATCTTAAAACAAGGACACAAATTCCTAGAAATCCTAATTATGAACCTCCTCAGCAAATGATATGAACAGAAAACATTGAAGTCATTTCTTACGTTGCCATTTTTCCAGAAGATGTTACTCATATCAAACGTTTTGGGTACAAAATCCGGGTCTTGAAAAACGGAAATTTTGCTTTGAGGAAAAGATATATTGTTTATATAAAGGCCGCTCTGTACAATAAGATCGGTTGGAATTTCTCTTCTCTCATTGAAGTAGATCTCGCCTCCGTCTGGGTCGGTGTAATGAACATTTCTCACATATTTGTGCAGCTTTTCATGGAAGACAGAAATACTCACATTACTATATACAGGTATAAAGGTTCTGAAATTAAAGTCTAATTACAAAATACAAAGTGGTTAGATCCAAGATATTATTATACAGGATTTATGGCGCCAACAGTTTGCTCAGCGCTTTTATCAGGGTCCTGTCCACGGCAGAAGTTCTGGAAGATCTGGCATTTCTGCCAATACCCTGCATGGCCGTAGGAGCACACATCAGCCTCAGTTTGGTGCCAGACGGCCTTTAAAAGGAGGCTCATCACTTCCTCAAGTTGCTGGATGATCTCTAGCTCCCCGTTCCCTGTTCCTGTTTCCTGTGATTTCCTGATACCGACTCGGCTTGCTCCTCCATGTCTGCTCTGTTTAACCCCTGATCTGACCTCGGCTTGGCTTACAGATACTCTCTCTCTCTCTCTCTCTCGATCCTCTGTTTATGACCTCAGTTATCCCATCTGACTACGTCTGCGCTGATTCCCACCTGGTATCTGACCTTGATTTGAACCAGCTATACAGTAAATCTCTAAATCCCGGAAGAGCTTGCATACCACGCACAGGCACCACCTGTCTGCAGACCTATCTCTGTACATCAGCTGCGCTTTTGGGTGGACCACCAACCAGCACTCCTACAGGCGACCTGTGCCACTTTGGGCCTGACTCCCAATGTCCCACTCTCAGGGGAGTCCGGAACTTAGCTACAAGGGAAGCCCTCTCTCCTTTGGCCTCCGTCACCAGGTACATGATAGCTTTACAATATAACGGGAGACAATACAGCAACAATACAATTCAATACAAGAGGGATAGGAGGGCCCTGATCCTGGGAACTTACATTCTAAGGGGGAGGGGCTGGTGGTACAAAAGGTAGTAACTTTGGGGGATGGGCTGGTAGAAGGAATAGAAGATTCCAGTATAACCTGAGGGCAGGATAGGCTTCCCTGAAGAGATCGGTTTTTAGAGATCGCCTAAAAGTGAGCAGAGTAGGCGATAGTCTGATAGATTGGAGTAGAGAATTCCAGCGGATGGGGGAGGCTCTAGGGAAGTCATAGAGACGAGCATGGGAGGAGGAGACAAGGGAGCTAGAGAGCAGGAGGTCATAGGAGGAGCGGAGAGGACGGTTTGAGTGATATTTGGAGACAAGATTGTTGATGTAATTTGGGGGCGGAGTTATACATGGCTTTATACAGTATGTTATTGTTAATGTTTTGAATTTCATCCGTTGGGAAATGGGAAGCCAGTGGAGGGATTGGCAGAGAGGGGTGGAGGACACTGAGCAGAGGCCAGTGGAGGGATTGGCAGAGACGGTTGGAGGACACTGAGTGGAGGCCAGTGGAAGGATTGGCAGAGAGGGGTGGAGGACAGTGAATGGAGGTCAGTGGAGGGATTGCCATTCCCTCCTCTGGCTTCCACTCAGTGTCCTCCATCCCTCTCTGCCAATCCCTCCTCTGGCTTCCATTCAGTGCCCTCCATCCCTCTCTGCCAATCCCTCCTCTGGCTTCCACTTAGTGTTCTCCACCCCTCTCTGCCAATCCCTCCACTGGCCTCCACTCAGTGTCCTCCACCCCTCTCTGCCAATCCCTCCACTGACTTCCACACGCCCAAGGAATAAAATTCAAAATACTGACAACAACTTACAAAGCCATCCACAACTCTGCCCCCGGCTACATCACCAACCTGGTCTCAAAATATCAAACAAACTGTTCTCTTCCATCCTCCCAAGACCTTCTGCTCTCTAGTTCCCGTGTCACCTCCTCCCATGCTCGCCTCCAGGACTTCTCCTGAGCTTCTCCCATCCTATGGAACTCCCTACCCCAATCTGTTCAGCTATCTCCTGATCTATCCACCTTTAGACAATCCCTGAAAAGCTTTCTCTTTAACCACTTCCTGTCCAGACCAATTTTCAGCTTTCAGCACTATCACAATTTGAATGACAATTGCGCTGTCATGCAACACTGGACCCATATGATTTTTTTTGCGTTTTGAGACAGATAAAACTTTATTTTGGTGGTATTTATTCACCACTGGGATTTTTAATTTTTTGCTATATAAATGAAGTACAAACATTTAAAAAAAAAATGTTTTTCTTATAAAGTTTTTCAAAAAAATAATCTTTCTTCATAAATCTTGGCCAAAATGTATTCAGTTATCTTTTTAGTAAAAAAAAATAACAAAATTAATTTATAACCAAAAATTATAATTAAAAAAATTTTTTTTTACATTTTTATTTTATTTTTTTATATTATTATTTATGTTTTTTTGTTTACAGTGTCACCCTAGCAGTACAGTGTCACCATGGTGACACTATACTACTTGTGGGGGGTGATTAAGGTTTTTTTTTTTTTTACACTGATTGTTTTTACACCCATAAAGGCTGTTAAAGCAATAATTTTTCCTTCTCTCTGGCTGCATTTCTGCAGCCATTGAGAAATACTGTGTAATGGAACAGGACCCCGACTGCACTAGAGTATTTCTGTTAGACTCCCGTTTCCCTGTCTGAACACAGATCCGCGGACACCACCGCTGGCCATACAAGACGAGACAGCACCAGACTTGAAAGAAACCAGAAAAAAACTGCTTTATTTTAACACAAATACAAGATATATACACAGGGCGGGGCAATACATTTAGTAAGGAGACACACAGCAGACACCCCCCACCAAGCCAATACACAAACACATACATCCCATAATAGTTTGCTCCCAAGCAAGACACACAATAGAACAATGGGACAACCACATGGCATTAAACAATGAACAACCCCCCACCCCAACTATACATGTCTACACAATAGCAGGACATTCCACCCGGTACCAGTAACAGGCACAGGGTGACTTACACATAGGAGGTATATGGGGAGCTGAGTCAGGGGTCTCCCCACCTCTCTAAAGGGGGCTGTGTTCCATGGGCCCCCCGCCCAAAGTCACTCCCATCACATACTGTGAGAGCTGTGATTGGTCACAGCTTGTCACATGATACAAGGCTGTTGTGAATAGCCCTGTACCATGTGATCTCTGTGATCATTCACAGGTTTCACATGTAGTAAGCAATGATGTCAGGAAGTGACATCTTGTTTACTACTGTTCATGTGATCATTGATTGGCCAATACAGCGATCGGACACAGCGGCCACCAGATGGTGGTGCCACATGCTCCCAGGGAACAAGCACAGGCAGTGAATGCGGGAGGATGTTTATAAATGGCCACCTGCCCCTGCACTGCTCCCCTCCGGCCGTATACATGGGCCTGACAGGAAGTGGTTAAAGCAGAAATATTGATTTATGGACACACATTTTTGCACTTTTTTACCTATTTATATAAGTTAATGGACTTTATGTGGGACACTTATTTTTTTCACTGATTGAAAAATATTTTTTATTGATTTATGCGACACATTCATTTTTTTATTATTTGACATATATTTTCTGTGTTCCCTCATTTAGAGATATATTACTTTGAAGATTTTTGTATGAAGAGTGATATCAGATTCCATTATCCACCATCAAAGACTTCACTGTATGTGTGTTACTTCCCAGGAAATTCAGGCCGTCTTGGATACCACACGCGGTCCAACACCGTATTAGGTGACAATTTTGTTCTTTTACTGTACTTGTTTCCAAAATTGTGTCCAACCCATATATATATATATTGTCCCCAAAAATGGGGGAAATGTCTGTGAGTCTTATGGAGCTAATATAGAGCGTCTGGCCCGATATTCCCCCCATGGCAGCCGTGTTAGAATACCGGGCTGACCGCTCGGTTCTTCTGTGCAGCAGATCCTGCTCCTCGGTCCAGCTGTGTCCTCATCACCTCATCATCTTCAGTGTGGGCACCCGGCTGTTACAGCTTGCGGCTCCACTGCTGGGAGCCCACTGCGCATGCGTGAGAAATGCTGCACTTTGTGAATGGTCTGGCAGTCTTCTGAGACCTGTCACGAGAGGCGATCACAGCAGAAGTAGGAGTGGGAACCTGTCAAATTTGGGTACCCGCTCCCCAAAGGTCCGCAGTCTCTGGTCATCTCCTGTACCTTGTCCGCAGTCTCTGGTCATCTCCTCTACCGTGTCCGCAGTCTCTGGTCATCTCCTGTACTGTGTCCGCAGTATGTGGTCATCTCCTGTACAGTGTCCGCAGTCTCTGGTCATCTCCTGTACCGTGTCCGCAGTCTCTGGTCATCTCCTGTACTGTGTCCGCAGTCTCTGGTCATCTCCTGTACCATGTCCGCAGTCTCTGGTCATCTCCTGTATTATGTCCGCAGTCTCTGGTCATCTCCTGTATTATGTCTGCAGTCTCTGGTCATCTCCTGTACTGTCTGCAGTCTCTGGTCATCTCCTGTACTATGTCCGCAGTCTCTGGCAATCCCCTGTACTATGTCTGCAGTCTCTGGTCATCTCCTGTACTGTGTCCGCAGTCTCTGGTCATCTCCTGTACCGTGTCCGCAGTCCCTGGTCATCTCCTGTACTATGTCCGCAGTCTCTGGTCATCCCCTGTACCGTGTCCACAGTCTCTGGTCATCTCCTGTACCGTGTCCGCAGTCTCTGGTCATCTCCTGTACTATGTCTGCAGTCTCTGGTTATCTCCTGTACTATGTCTGCAGTCTCTGGTCATCTCCTGTACTATGTCCGCAGTCTCTGGTCATCTCCTGTACTATGTCCGCAGTCTCTGGTCATCTCCAGTACTATGTCCGCAGTCTCTGGTCATCTCCTGTACTGTGTCCGCAGTCTCTGGTCATCCCCTGTACCGTGTCCGCAGTCTCTGGTCATCCCCTGTACTGTGTCTGCAGTATCTGGTCATCTCCTGTACCATGTCTACAGTCTCTGGTCATCCCCTGTACCATGTCCGCAGTCTCTGGTCATCTCCTGTACAGTGTCCGCAGTCTCTGATCATCCTGTCAGGTAATGAGAAGATCGCCAAGGCGATCGAATCTGCACATGCGTAGAATCCTGACAAGACATACAGGCAAGCGGGCACTAGGACCCAGGCGTGCCTGTCACCACTGTTGACGCTGGGCAAGCACTAGGACCCAGGAGCGCCTGTCAGGAGTTGGGCGGGCTATTTAAACCTGGCTCTTGCAATGCTCAAATTGCCTTATGGTATTATCTGTGTTCCTGAGTTCCTGTGAGTAGATTGTTTGTTGCTGACCCTGCCTGACCCTGATTTGCTGTCCGTCTCCTGTTCTGATCCCTGGCTTTGTCTGACCATTCTCCCGCTTAACCCCGCACGTTCTGACCTCCTGTTGACGAACCCGGCTTGTGACCTGTTTATCCCTCTGCCTGCTGATTCTGTACTACACCGCCACCACTGTTACCGACTCGGCCTCCCCGACGCTGCTCTAGTTACCTCCTCACATCAGACTCTTACCCGCTATACACCTGCTACGGTGCCTCTACCACAGCTGGGTGAACCCAGGGGCCGTGACCTGGTCTCGGCCTGCTCCAAGTCCATCCCCACCATCAGGGGCCCTGGTGAACAAGCAGGTCGGGGCTTAGATTCCATGCCTTGGGGGATTCCGGTCTGTGGAGTGCTAGAAGCTACCGCGGTTGGATTCCTGACACATTCCCTGTACTGTGTCCGCAGTCTCTGGTCATCCCCTGTACTATGTCCGCAGTCTCTGGTCATCTCCTGTACTGTGTCCGCAGTCTCTGGTCATCTCCTGTACCGTGTCCGCAGTCTCCGGTCATCTCCTGTACTGTGTCCGCAGTCTCCAGTCCTCTCCTGCACCATGTTCGCAGTCTCCGGTCATCTCCTGTACTGTGTCCGCAGTCTCCGGTCATCTCCTGTACTGTGTCCGCAGTCTCTGGTCATCTCCTGTACTGTGTCCGCAGTCTCTGGTCATCTCCTGTACTGTGTCCGCAGTCTCCGGTCATCTCCTGTACCGTGTCCGCAGTCTCTGGTCATCTCCTGTACCGTGTCCGCAGTCTCTGGTCATCTCCTGTACCGTGTCCACAGTCTCTGGTCATCTCCTGTACCGTGTCCGCAGTCTCTGGTCATCCCCTGTACCGTGTCCGCAGTCTCTGGTCATCTCCTGTACTGTGTCCACAGTCTCCGGTCATCTCCTGTACTGTGTCTGCAGTCTCTGGTCATCCCCTGTACTATGTCCGCAGTCTCTGGTCATCCCCTGTACTGTGTCCGCAGTCTCTGGTCATCTCCTGTACTATGTCTGCAGTCTCTGGTCATCTCCTGTACTATGTCTGCAGTCTCTGGTCATCTCCTGTACTATGTCTGCAGTCCATTGGTTCAGAATATTTTTTTCTTGTCTCCCTCCTCTAAAACGTAGGTGCGTCTTATGGAATGAAAAATAGGATATATATGGGAGTGCGCATGCGTGGCTGACGGCGCAGGACATGTCTCCCTGAGGCTCCTCCACGCCGCAGGGAAGACAGCCTCACCGCCGCATGATCCGGCCCCGCACCGCTCCACGAGCGGCACCGATCGGCAGCACAACCCCCCGGCCACCTGTCAATATGGTCAGGGGGGCACATAAGCATCAAGCGGCGCCGCCGCATAAGCCTATAAAGGAGGCCCTTGCTCGTGCCTCCTCCAAGATGGCCGCCGCATCGGAGCACCACAAGAGCCAGCCAGCCCTATCCAACCCTGCAGCCCTGCAAACGGAGCAGCCAAGCCGCCCAAGCTCTTCAGAGGGTGAGTCAGATGATGACACTGCGACCCCCAAACTTGCCTTGACGCCTGACCTTACTACCCCTGACATTCTAGCTCGCTTTGAAATAATGCTACATAAGGCCCTGAAACAGACCTCAGACCGCATAACTAACCAGCTGTCCAGGGAAATCCGTGAGTTGGGGCAACGCACTGCGGACCTAGAACAGAGGGTGGATGACCTTGATGCATCTCTCCAAACGCAAGGGGATGAGCTAGACTTGCTGCGTGACGAAAACGCTACACTTCAGGCGCGCTTAGAGGACTTTGAGAACCGGGCCAGACGCTCCAACTTGCGTATTCGTGGCCTCCCCGAGTCAATTATTGATGTCCAATCTACAGCTACTGCGCTATTCCAAGAGCTCGCCCCCGCTATCCCAATAGAACGCCTCGAGATGGATAGGGTTCACAGGGCACTAGCTCCAAAGCGCACTGACGGCCCGCCGCGAGACATCATAGTTAAACTTCATTTTTTCCGAACAAAGGAGCAACTCCTACAAGCCGCCCGTAATTCGGAGTCCCTCCTGTTTCAAGGTCATCATTACCAGCTGTTTCAGGACCTTTGCCCCACTACCATTACCAAACGCAGAGCCATGAAACCGCACTTGCTAGTGCTTCAACAGCATAGTATACCATATAAATGGTGCTTTCCCTTTGCGGTACGCTTCCACCATCAAGCCCGTGACCATGTATGCAAGACTACTGACGAGCTTCAGGACGCGCTACGAAACCTCCAGCTGCACCCTCCCGCTGCACAGATTGAGACCTCCAGAAGGCCTCCGGCGTCATGCTCACCGCAGAAATCCCAGCCGTCACAAATTCCTAACCTAAACGCACACAAGCGGGGATGCTTTTCCTCTCCTGCTCCCTCACCGCAAGATTCAATGGACTGAATCCCGTTGACCACCTTTGATCCTTAATCCTGCTCCTTATGTGGTGGTCCGTTACCACCCACACAGTCGCCACCCACAGGGTTTAGTCAATTGACTGTCTACCTGACTGCCGTCGTTGCACCCTTGTATCCTTATACTGGTCTGTTGTGCTCCAGTTGTTGTTTTTTTTTTTGTTGTTTGTTTTTTTTACCTAAGCCTGACCAGCACCGGATACATGCTGCCCGGGTTGGGAATCATATTGGTCTATTGTTTGGTTTGATGTTCGCCATGTTTGGGCTGCTGTTGCACCTTTACCTCGCCTGGTGGACCCTCGGTTCTGGCGTTTCGGTTGGTTTGGCTCCGACCTCTCTGGGGCCGGGCCAGGTTGACCGGGGCCACCGGCGCCGAGGCTCTGCGGGCTTTTTGCTTGTTGATTTTGACGCTTTCTTCCTACCAGGATCACTTAAATATGCCTTTGTCTACATGCTGTCTTCCTAGCCGCCTGCGTTTCTGCGCACTCACCACTAGCCCCCTTGGTGTTCCATTTTTTACACCACCTGGGCTACATCCGCTCCCCGGGCCACCAGGTTTTGGGTGCTCCCGGGGACCATTGTTTTTTTTTTTTTTTCCTTTTTCTTCTTTTTTCCCTCTTTCTTGGGGTTTTTATGTCCTTCAGTGTCTATCATAGAATACCCTCCCCTCCCCCCATCCCCACCCTTGCTCTCGTATACGACTGCACGTTAAAGCTTAGCTCGAGTAACCGCATACCCTCCCTGCGCCAAATTGACATAACATTCCTCTTGATGGTACCTCACTATCCACTTACCCATTGTTTGCTCTACCCATGGGTTCCTTGAATATTCTCACCCTGAATGTTCAGGGTCTTAACGTCCCGCAGAAGCGCAACAAAGCCTTCTGCTCATCTGCGTCGCATAATGCGCATATAGTCTGTCTTCAGGAAACACACTTCACTCCTACCTCTATTCCCAAATTCTTTGGCCCTCATTACCCACAGGTCTACGCGGCCTCTGCTGCCACTAAGTGTAGAGGGGTTTTAGTCGCCCTCCACCGTACAACTCCTTTTAAGTTACATACTGAGATTAAGGATCCTGAGGGTCGTTATATCATACTGGTTGGGCAGTTGGTGGACTTTGAGGTGACCATAGCCACATATTACGCTCCGAACCAGGGTCCTCTGCCGTTCTTTTCCCACCTCTTCTCGGTTATAGATCATCATAAGCGAGGCACGCTCATAATCTGTGGAGACTCTAACCATATAATATACCCCTTTCTAGATAAATCCCCACAATCACCTTCTCCGCGCACCCCCAACCACTCCTTCCAATCCATACTGCAACATTACTCATTGGTCGATTCCTGGAGGGAAATCAATCCCACTAAACGCCAGTATACTTTTTACTCCCACCCACATAAGGTTTTTTCGAGAATAGATCATATTTTTATGACCGCCAGTTCTTCCCCCTGCATCTTAGCTTCTGTCATCCTACCGATCCCTTGGTCAGATCACTGTGCAGTGGTCACTACCATTGCTTCTTTGGCCCCAGCTCCCCCTGATCCCTCCTGGATCATTACCGAAAGCCTGCTGGCTGACCCAGTTTATTGCTCAGAGATAGCAGCTGCGCTTAAAGACTATCTCTCCTTAAATCAAACCCCTGATATCTCCCCCCTTCTACTATGGGAAGCACACAAACCAGTACTTCGCGGACTCTGTATCAGCAAAGCCTCCTTCCTGAGTAGAGAGAGGAGGCAGAAACGCCTCATCCTTGAACAAGCTTATGACCAATCCCATGCCGCCTTCCAAACTTCCCCCACCCCTGCTAACAAAGAAGCTCTCGAGCACTCCCGCCTAGCCCTGGATCTCTTCCTCACGGACCAAGCCGAGCTCTCCATCCGCAGATCTCGACACAAATTCTACACTAAAGCCAATAAACCTGGCACTTTCCTTGCTCTCTCTCTCCGTAAACTAGACCAAACTGTTAGACCCATACGGTTACGGACCTCAACTGCGAATCTCACTAGCAACCCCGAACGGATTCTGCACACCTTCCACAAGCATCTCTCGCGCCTTTACTCTGCCTCCACGCCCTTTGACTCTTCCCATGCTGAAGCCCTTTTTGCTTCCCTTCCTTTCCCGAAATTGGCTGAGAATCACTTAGGAGCACTGGAGCGACCTATTTCAGTAATTGAAACCTTAAATGCTATCAATTCCCTAAAGCCCCGTAAACGCCCAGGACCCGACGGCTTTTCTGCCACATATTATAAAAAGTTTGCCCCCATTCTCACGCCTGTTATAACTAATGCGTTTAACGCCATACTTTCAGTCCATACCTTTAACTCAGATACAGTGCAAGCCAACATCTCTATGATACCCAAGCCGAACTCAGATGACACGCAATGGTCCAATTATAGACCAATCTCCCTTCTTAACGTAGATGTTAAACTCCTAGCTAAAATCCTATCTACTCGCCTCAATACATGTATTGGATCCCTAATCCACAATGATCAGGTCGGCTTCATACCAACCCGACAAGCGGGGGACAACGTCAGACGTGCATCCCTTTTAGCACACTTAGCCATAACTCGCAATATTCCTGCTTGCTTCTTGTCCTTAGACATACGGAAAGCGTTCGACACTGTCTCGTGTCCATACCTACACTATATATTGCGCCGATGGGGTTTTGGCCCGCATTTCTTAACCTGGATCTTTTCTCTTTACCAGGGCCCTTCGGCCAGGATCAAATACTTAGGGCATCGATCTGCTCATTTCCCAATTATGCCTGGCACCAGACAAGGTTGTCCCCTATCCCCTCTGCTTTTCGCATTAGCTATAGAACTGCTGGCCCTATTGATTAGGACTGACCCGGATATCCGCGGACTTGAGATAGGAGGCACCACACATAAACTGTGCTTATTCGCAGATGATGTCTTACTTTTTCTCACCTCCCCCTTAACATCCACACCTACTCTTCTTCATCTACTTGATAGGTTTGGGATGCTCTCGGGCCTCCAAATAAATCCCCAGAAGTCACTTGCACTTAATATTTCACTCCCACCCAATGAACTTAACCATCTAAAATTGATCCTGCCGTTCTCGTGGTCGCAAGACTCTGTTCCCTTCTTGGGTATAAAATTCACCCCGCATATTTCAGGTCTCTATACAGCTAACTACATTCCTATGCTAGCTCGTCTAACGGCACTAATGACCAAATGGTCCTCCCTTCCGTTGGCTTGGCTGGGCAGGATAGCTGTTGTGAAGATGTCGATCCTCCCCAAAATCCTTTACCTTTTCAGAGTTCTCCCTATCCCAGTACCTTCTCACTACCTTTGTGTATTGCAGCGCCGTATTTCCTCCTATGTTTGGGGTAAAGTCCGCCCCCGTGTTCCTTGCTCTACTCTATACCGACCAAAAATTCATGGTGGTCTGGGCCTCCCTGAAATTAGCAAGTATTACCAAGCGGCGCATGTAGCACAATTGCCAAAGTATCATGCTACCACTGAAACCCCGCAGTGGGTAATTCTGGAATCCATTGAGTGCGACCCCTTTAGTACAGGAAACCTTCTTTGGCTGAGACGTGTTGATCGCCGCACGATTGCGAATCCCATTACCTCGCATTTTTTGTCCCTCTGGGATAAACTGAAGTCCCGTTATCTCCTACAATCACCACATAATCCCCTCCTTTCATACCTTCGAAATCCAGCCTTCCCCCCAGCCTGGTCCGCACCACACGTCTTTGCTCGCTGGTCTACGGCTGGTCTCACCCAGACCCGACACTTCGTATGCAGGAATAAATTCAAATCCTTTGCCTCACTGTGTGAATCCCATAACCTCCCTGCCTCTGAGATATTCAGGTATCTGCAGCTGAAGCATTTCTTTGCTCCGTACACAACGGAACCTAACCCATCACCTACTTTGTCACCTTTTGAGCGAGCTTGCCTCAGGGACCCCCATAGGCGGGGCCTCATCTCCTATTTATATTCCCTCTTCACAACTTCAACTACCTCAGCGTTCCCCTCGTATACAAATAAATGGGAAGTGGATTTAGGACGGCAAATTGACCCCTCAGATTGGGACCTTATTTGGTCCAATACCAAGGAGTCGTCACAGAATATTGTGGCCCTGGAGACCAATTACAAAGTTTTGACCCGCTGGTACCCAGTCCCGGCTACAATTGCGAAATTTACCCCTGATTACCCTTCAGTTTGTTTCAGGGGCTGCGCAGACCTGGGTACTTTTTTTCATATTTGGTGGGATTGCTCCATCGTCCGTGCATTTTGGGTGGAGGTTTTTAAAATATTATCTACACTCAGTGCCGTAACCCTCTATCCCGATCCATTAATCGCGCTTCTTAACCTGCGACCACCTGGCATCGCTAAGGCGCATTTCAAACTTATTCTACAAGTCACCACCGCAGCCAAGCAGGTTATCGCTAAATCATGGAAATCTCCCTCGTTGAGTATGACTGGGTAGAGCATTTCCTTCCATCCAATTTTGATGACTCCCTTCTCAATCCGTAATCTGCATCTTTTGTTTGACGGTACCATTCCTTAACCATACTGCGGGTTTCCCCCTTCTCCCCCTACCGTGCAGCCGTATGCCCCTTCCCATCCCCCCCCCCCATTTTGTTAGGCCTTAACTGCCATTTGATTGTCCTCTTTATTAGTGATGCCTGACCTTGTATTATTGGGTTTCTTACTGTGCAATTAATGTCCACCTTCAATGACCCATACTTTTGCTTATTATTTTGTACTGTTCCATGTTTAAAATAAAATTATTTGAACAAGAAAAATAGGATATATATATGTATATCAATTATATATGAATCTGGACTATATGAATGTGTCTCTTAACATGGCATATACAATTAGTAAAATAAACATCCCCCCCTTTTAAAAGCCAACCATTTATTTAATTATATTTAAAAACTGTATAGGAGAAACAAACATTCTATTGACTGCAAATTTCTGGACAGTGAGAGGGAGGTCGGAGATCGCTGTCAAAGAATTATTATCTCCTAGATTGTAAGCTCCCAAGAGCAGGGCCCTCGATCCCCTCATGTATTGCATTGTATTGGTATTGTTCTGTCACATGTTCTGTCCCCCTTTGTAATGTACAGCGCTGAGCGAACTATCGGCGCTTTATAAATACTGTATAATAATAATAATAATTATGTAATCTATGATAGGATCGTAGTAACAGCAGCGGTGTACTTAGGTGTTGTACTGCCCTAGATGACACAAAAATTGGACACCTCCCCTCCCGACGGAGAGAGCCTGCCACCAACCAACACCAGACCCCCCCCGCGGAGAGAGCCTGCCACCAACCAACACCAGACCCTCCCCCCCGTGGAGAGAGCATGACATTGACTAACCACACCCCTGCCCCATCCCCAGAAAAAGACACTCACCTACAGAGCTCTGGGCATCCCCCCCATGGAGAGAGCCTGATGGTGACCAACAACACCCCTGATCCACACCCACCCAAGAAAGTCTTCCACTAACATCCCACCCCACCCCACCCCCAACAGAAAAAAAAGACACTCACCTACACAGCTCTGGCCATCCCCATGAATGACAGTGGGACTCTGCATACACCATCAAGCAGCCCACAGCCTCTCTTGGATCCCACTTGGTCCCCATGTCCCTCCTCCAGGGGCCAGTTTTGTCCCCCTAAAAAAATGCCACCCTAGGCAAATGCCTTGTTTACCTTGTAACATAAGCACTTAATATCCAACTCACTCTGTGCTGGAATCCAGTTTGTTCAGATTGTATTTTCTTTGTGTACATTCCGTGTAGAGCGTGGGCCAGAACATACACAGCCCTGTATGCATAGGAAGGTATAGATGTATAATTAAAAAATACTTCAGAAATATTTTCATCTGTACAATGTCTGAGACGGAACCCAATGAATGCATAAAAATGGTTATTTTTGTCCGGATTTGGGGAAAGGCAGCGAAGCAAAGAAATCCAAATATCTTCCAGTATTGGGTCAGTTAAGCAGCTGGAGAAGTTGACACCGACACCACGATGATTGAAGTTCACGCGTTTCATTTGTGGCCACTGAAATATGAAGGTGCAGCTGAGTGGTGGAAAGATATTGTCGGTATGAAAGCCTTTACTCCACGATGGCGGGAAAATAAATGTGGTATTTTCTATAGCAGACTCTATATTAGAAGTAATCTGAGAAAAGAACTCTGTGAAAGTTCCACACATTACCACGACTTTAGCTGATAATTCCTTCATCATCTTTAATTTCCGAAAATTATCCTCCATATTTGAAGAGATTTGAAAGACATAATATATGCAGATCCCGTGTTGGCTCATCATCCTGCTCAGTTCTTGGGCCTCATCATCACCGCTGCCATCCCATGATGTTACTATTCCAACCCAGTTCCACCCAAAATGCTTCAAGAAATGTACAACAGCCGTATAATAGGCCCGACTGTCCGGTGTCATACGGAATAAAGTTGGATACATTCTTCCATCACTCGGGAGAGGGTGAGTGACTCGATAACTAAGCTGGATGATACGTTGGGAGATATTTTCATGGGATGGTATTATTATTAGAGATGAGCAAATTATTCAAAAATTCGATTCGGCTGATTCGCCGAATTTCAGGAAGAAATTCGATTCGATGCGAATTTATTCGCTACGAAATTAACTTATAAAAAGGGTTTCTAGGCTTCAGAGAGCCTTTAAATTAGTGCAGAACACTGTACCTTTAATTTAAATGCCCTTGGAGATGAGGAAGGAGAAGGAGAAGGAGAAAGAGAAGGATGAGAAGAAGGAGAAGGAGAAGGATGAGAAGAAGGAGAAGGAGAAGGATGAGAAGAAGGAGAAGGAGAAGGATGAGAAGAAGGAGAAGGAGAAGGATGAGAAAAAGGAGAAGGATGAGAAGAAGGAGAAGGATGAGAAGAAGGAGAAGGAGAAGGAGAAGGATGAGAAGAAGGAGAAGGATGAGAAGAAGGAGAAGGAGAAGGATGAGAAGAAGGAGAAGGAGAAGGATGAGAAGAAGGAGAAGGAGAAGGATGAGAAAATGGAGAAGGAGAAGGATGAGAAGAAGGAGAAGGATGAGAAGAAGGAGAAGGAGAAGGATGAGAAGAAAGAGAAGGAGAAGGATGAGAAGAAGGAGAAGGATGAGAAGAAGGAGAAGGATGAGAAGAAGGAGAAGGATGAGAAGAAGGAGAAAGATGAGAAGAAGGATGAGAAGAAGGAGAAGGATGAGAAGAAGGAGAAGGATGAGAAGAAGGATGAGAAGAAGGAGAAGGATGAGAAGAAGGAGAAGGATGAGAAGAAGGAGAAGGATGAGAAGAAGGATGAGAAGAAAGATGAGAAGAAGGAGAAGGATGAGAAGAAGGATGAGAAGAAGGAGAAGGATGAGAAGAAGGATGAGAAGAAGGAGAAGGATGAGAAGAAGGAGAAGGATGAGAAGAAGGATGAGAAGAAGGAGAAGGATGAGAAGAAGGATGAGAAGAAGGAGAAGGATGAGAAGAAGGAGAAGGAGAAGGAGAAGGATGAGAAGAAGGAGAAGGAGAAGGATGAGAAGATGGAGAAGGAGAAGGATGAGAAGAAGGAGAAGGAGAAGGATGAGAAGAAGGAGAAGGATGAGAAGAAGGAGAAGGAGAAGGATGAGAAGAAGGATGAGAAGAAGGAGAAGGAGAAGGATGAGAAGAAGGAGAAGGATGAGAAGAAGGATGAGAAGAAGGATGAGAAGAAGGAGAAGGATGAGAAGAAGGATGAGAAGAAGGAGAAGGATGAGAAGAAGGAGAAGGATGAGAAGAAGGATGAGAAGAAGGAGAAGGATGAGAAGAAGGAGAAGGATGAGAAGAAGGAGAAGGAGAAGGATGAGAAGAAGGAGAAGGAGAAGGATGAGAAGATGGAGAAGGAGAAGGATGAGAAGAAGGAGAAGGATGAGAAGAAGAAGGATGAGAAGAAGGAGAAGGATGAGAAGAAGATGAAGAAGGATGAGAAGAAGAAGAAGGATGAGAAGAAGGAGAAGGATGAGAAGAAGGAGAAGGATGAGAAGAAGGAGAAGGATGAGAAGAAGAAGAAGGATGAGAAGAAGAAGGAGGATGAGAAGAAGAAGAAGGATGAGAAGAAGGAGAATTCCAAGCCGGCAAAAAGTGTATCTGCAGAGCTCCGCTATTTCTTAGCGGAGCTCTGCAGATACACTTAGCGGAGCTCTGCAGATACACTTTTTGCCGGCTTGGAATTCTTCTTATTTTCATCCTACTTCTTCTTCTTCTTCTTCCTCATCCTCATCCTCATCCTCTTCTTTTGAGGATGAGGATGAGGATGAAGAAGAAGAAGAAGAAGTAGGATGAAAATAAGAAGAATTCCAAGCCGGCAAAAAGTGTATCTGCAGAGCTCCGCTAAGTGTATCTGCAGAGCTCCGCTATTTCTGACAGTTCTGTGACATTCCCTCCATACAGCGGTTGAAACATTGTATCTATTTGTTTCCATAAATGGAAACAAATAGATACAATGTTTCAACTGCTGTATGGAGGGAATGTCACAGAACTGTCAGAAATAGCGGAGCTCTGCAGATACACTTTTTGCCGGCTTGGAATTCTTCTTATTTTCATCCTACTTCTTCTTCTTCTTCTTCTTCTTCATCCTCATCCTCATCCTCTTCTTCTTCTTCTGAGGATGAGGATGAAGAAGAAGAAGAAGAAGAAGAAGAAGAAGAAGTAGGATGAAAATAAGAAGAATTCCAAGCCGGCAAAAAGTGTATCTGCAGAGCTCCTCTATTCTGCAGATACACTTAGAGGAGCTCTGCAGATACACTTTTTGCCGGCTTGGAATTCTTCTTATTTTCATCCTACTTCTTCTTCTTCTTCTTCATCCTCATCCTCAGAAGAAGAAGAAGAGGATGAGGATGAGGATGAAGAGGAAGAAGAAGAAGAAGAAGTAGGATGAAAATAAGAAGAATTCCAAACCGGCAAAAAGTGTATCTGCAGAGCTCCGCTAAGTGTATCTGCAGAGTTCCTCTATTTCTGACAGTTCTCTGACTTTCACATGTACAGCGGTTGAAACATCTGTATCCTAAATGGAAACAAATAGATACAATGTTTCAACCGCTGTACATGTGAAGGAACTGTCAGAGAACTGTCAGAAATAGCGGAGCTCTCTGCAGGGACACTTTTGCCGGCTGATCGGGAAAAATCTGATTCGCGCACCCGAAGTAGGCTAATATTCGGATTCGACGCGAATCAAATTTTTCCTGAAATTCGACTCGAATTCCACTTCGCCTGGTTCGATTCGCTCATCTCTATTTATTATTATTCAAAGAAAGAAAATATATAAATGACACACAAAGATCTCTATCATATTTTAATGGTTGAACTGGATGGACTTTTGTCTTTTTTCAGCCAGACTAACTATGTAACTATATTTGTTTTTTATGTTCTAATAAAAAGAAGTACTTGCCAGAATTTATATCCTAGAGATCTAAGTAGATGACGGCACACAATGCCTACTTACCTTCTACACCCTCACATTCAGCCCTTAATTCACCTACAACAACTGCTCATTCTAAGGCTACATAGTTATATAGTTAGTCTGGCTTAAAAAAGGCAAAAGTCCATCCAGTTCAACCATAGAAGAAAAAAAGTTATAATCCTATACCCAGAGTTGATCCAGAGGAAGGAAAAAAAACCCAGCAAAGCACGATCCAATTTGCTCCTGCAGGGGAAAAACTCCTTCCTGATCCCCCGAGAGGCAATCGGATATTCCCGGGATCTACTTTCCCTATAAATGTTATATCCAGTTATATTCTGTGTATCCAAGAAAGAATCCAGGACTTTCCTACAGCAATCCACTGAGCTGGCCACAACCAACTCTGGAGGGAGTCTATTCCACATTCTCACAGCTCTCACTGTGAAGAAACCTTTCTGTGTTTGGAGATTACATTTATTTTCCTCCAGACGTAAAGAGCGCCCCCTTGTCCTCTGTGATGACCTCAGGGGGAATAGGCTCCTGTAAAACAGTAAGTCCTCCCTGATATCCACTGTCCTTAACCCCTTCAATACTGGGCACTTTTAACCCCTTCCTGCCCAGGCCAATTTTCAGCCTTCAGCGCTGTCACACTTTGAATGACAATTGCGCGGTCATGCAACACTGCACTCAAACTAAAATATTATCATTTTGTTCACACAACTACAGCTTTCTTTTGGTGGTATTTAATCACCACTGGGGGTTTTATTTTTTGCTAAATTAACAAAAAAACAAAGATTTTGAAAATCTTTCTTTTATAAAAGTTTGCAAATAAATAATTGTTCTTCATGTTTATGTATAGTGCAGGAAATGCGTATTTGCTCCCCGGCTGATGGTGAATGTTCGCCCCTCACACAGAAATGATCGGTCTAACAATGGAATGTTCGGTGTAACACTGAGAGACAGAATACAACAACAAATTCAGCAGAAATGCGTCTAACAAATGATGACTGATCTGCATGTTCATGAGGGAAAGAAGGATTTGATCCCCTTCACAAAACATGACTTAGTACTTGGTGGCAAATCTCTTGTTGGCAATCACAGAGGTCAGACGTTTCCTGTAGTTGGCCCCCAGGTTCGCACACATCTCAGGAGGGATTTTGGCCCACTCCTCTTGGCAGATCCTCTCCAAGTCATTAAGGTTTGGTGGCTGACATTTGGCAACTCGAACTTTCAGCTCCCTCCACAGATTTTCAATCGGATGAAGGTCTGGAGACTGGCTAGGCCACTCCAGGACCTTAATGTGCTTCTTCTTGAGCCGCTCCTTTGTTGCCTTGGCCGTGTGTGTTGGGTCATTGTCATGCTGGAACACCCATCCACCACCTATTTTTAATGCCCTGGCTGAAGGAAGAAGATTCTCATCAAGATTTGATGGCACATTGCTTCGTCCATCATCCCTTTGATGCGGTGCAGTTGTCCTGTCCCCTTAACAGAAAAACACCCCCAAAGCAGAATGTTTCCACCACCATGTTTCACAGTTGGGATGGTGTTCTTGGGGTCATAGGCAGCATTCCTCCTCCTCCAAACACGGCGAGTTGAGCTGATGCCAAAGAGCTGGATTTTGGTCTCCTCTGACCACAACACTTCCCACCAGTCCTCCTCTGCATCATTCAGATGTTCAGTGGCAGACTTCAGACGGGCCTGGACATGTGCTTTCTTGAGCAGAGGGACCTTGCGGGCACTGCAGGATTTCAGTCCTTGTCGGCGTAGTGTGTTACTAATTGTTTTCTTGGTGACTGTGGTCCCAGCTGCCTGGAGATTATTGACAAGATCCTCACGTGTAGTTCTGGGATGATTCCTCACTGTTCTCATGATCATTGACACTCCACAAGGTGAGATCTTGCATGGTGCACCAGACCTAGGGAGACTGACACTTGTTTTGTGTTTCTTCCATTTGTGAATGATTGCACCAACTGTTGTCACCTTCTCACCAAGCTGCTTGGCCATAGTTTGGTAGCCCAGTCCAGCCTTGTGTAGGTCTACCATCTTGTCCCTGACATCCTTGGACAGCTCTTTGGTCTTTGCCATGGTGGAGAGTTTGGAATCTGATGGTTTGATTGCTCCTGTGGACAGGTGTCTTTTATACAGGTAACACAATGAGATTAGCAGCACTCCCTTTAAGAGACTGCTTCTAATCTCAGCTTGTTACCTGAATGAGAGACACCTGGTAGCCAGAAATCCTGCTGAATGATAGGGGATCAAATCCTTCTTTCCCTCATGAACATGCAGATCAGTCATCATTTGTTAGACGCATTTCTGCTGAATTTGTTGTTGTATTCTGTCTGTGTTACAATACACCGAACATTTCATTGTTAGACCGATCATTCTTTGTGAGGGGCGAATATTCAACATCAGCAGGGGATCAAATATGTATTTCCTTCACTGTATTCTGCTACATGTCTTTGGTGAAAATAACCCAAATCAGTATTTAATATTTAGTCTGTAGGGAAGTTATAGAGTTCACAAACTATGGTATAGATCTGAATATTGATCAATCCTGAAGTACTGACGGCCAATCTAATTTCTCGAGGCCCAGCAATGTCAGAATAGTACAGATATCCCCCAAATGACCCCTTTTTGCAGAGTAGACAGTCCGACGTATTTCATAAGAGGCATGGCGAGTTTTTTGAAGTTGTAATTTTTCTGTCATAATTTTTCGGAAAATTAAGAAATTGAAAAAAATATTTTCACAATTTTTTTTTACATCCTGTCAACAGTGCAGTACAGCATCATCATATAACTGGCATGGCGGTGATCAGGGACAGGAAAATTACATTTTTAATTTTTTTTATTACTTTTTTTTCTCTTGTTTAAGATTTTTTTTTTTCAGTTTACACTATGACCAAAGTAGTATAATGTCACTAGAGTAACATTGTACTACTTTGGGGAAGTGATAAGTATTTTTTTTTTTTTTTACACAATTTGATTGCTTATAGCAAAGAATTTCTTTGCTATAAGCAAGCATTTAACTGAATTAAATCAATTCATTCAGGGTTTTTTTTGTTGTGATTAGCTGTGATTTGCCATGGCTAATCACATGACACAGAGGGGCTGTGATTGGCCCAGCCCGTGCATGTGATCACTGTGACCATTCACAGCTAGACACACTAGTATACAATGGATGGCATGAAAGGAAGCCATCCATTGTATACAACTGTCATGTGACCTGCTGTGATTGGTCACAGCAGGTCACATGGTACTGGCAGTACACAGAACTGTCATCGGCCCTGTCCGAGGTACACAGCTGGCGAAAGGTCTCACCACAGCGCGGCCCTGCGGGCATGTGCACAGCGGGATCTGGGAAGGACATCATATGACGTCCTACTGGAGGGATGAGAGGCTCACCGTCATTTTACTATAGGCCGGGTAGGAAGTAGTTAAAGGATATGTTCACCTTTAAAAAAAATGCACATCTTTTTTTCAGGTAAAAAAAATGTGCATTTCTTATGTTTGTTTACTAGAAGCCTGTAAAGCATTGCACTCGCGATCAGCAGATCATGGGTGCAATCCAGGACTCCTGCAGGCTTGCCAGTGTATGTACTCATACATCGTACAGGCAGACAGTTACACAATGACAGGAAGAGTCAATGAAGTACCTAGAGCGCTCAACATTGCCCTGATAGTTCACTGAGAACTACAAGTTGATGGCCACAAAGGCTGCCGATACTTGAAGTCCATCCATTCAAAGAAATCTGTGAATGAAGGACGCGGCCGTGTGGGCAGAGACCGTGCTCTATTTAAAAATGGTGCCCATGTGCTATATTATAAAATGTTGCAAATAATTCATGTTTCTTCATAAATTTAGGACAACATTTATACTGCTACATTTCTTCGGTAAAACTAGCCAAATCAGTGTATATTATTCAGTCAGAAAGTAAAAGAGTCTACCAGCTATGCTACGTAGCATTGACAATGATCAGTCCAGTTGACTGCCTGTCTCAATTCTTGAGGCCCTAAAATTCCAGGAAAGTACAAATACCCCCCCAAATGACCCCTTTTTGGAAAGCAGACAGTCCACGGTATTCAGTAAGCGGCATGGCAAGTTTTTTGTAGTTGTAATTTTTTTCCCACAATTCTTTAGAAAATAAATATTTTTTTCTTTCACAAAAATGTCATATTAACAAGTTATTTTCTCACGCACGGCATAAGCATACTTGCAATTACACCCCAAAACACATTCTGACATTCCTCCTCCTCCACAAGTTTTTGGGGAACGTGGAAAGAAAATGTATTTAATAAACATAAAACATACATAAGTGTAGCACTGCCCCCTTAGGATTAGATGAGTTTTTTGGGTCCCTCTAAAGCTCTGTCCAGCCAGGCAACACACATTTTCTTCCACACTCTGCACACTGGAGTCAGAAAACATTCTTTGATCTTGGTTTTGTAATTTTATTTAGGGGTTTAGAACTCGGATGGGGTTGAGGGGTGCCTGGCATGCCCAAGGGAACTGTGAACTTGAGGACAAACTCCTTAGAAATTATGTACAGATGGGGACAAAAATAGTTTCTCCTTTAAGAGCATTCCAGCTCTCTCTGGTGTACCTCCTCAGACTCAAGATGAATCCTCCTCTTGACCCAGCTGTACTGGGGGTATTCCCTGGGCAAGGGTACCCAGAAGCTGCCAAGTTAGCACAACAGATGAGAAGCCAGTTGAGTTTTTCACCTGACTGCCCTCTCCCCTTATGTGGTCCAGGGGGTGTAAGAGTACTCACACTGTCCTCCTGTCAGCCTAGGAGGGTGGTGGCTGCCTTGAGCCCTTTCACTGGGCTGGCTCCTTACCTGCTGTTCAGGATCTCCCTCCTAGAACATGGTGGTGCAGTGGACACTCTCACATCCAGAATCCTGCCCATAGGTGAGCCCTCTTCCCTGGGCCTCCTCCCAGGCTCCACACTCCAGGTCCTCAGTCCATCTTCCATCAGACACTGACCAATTTCCTCCCAGTCCTGTATTAAAGTTTGCCTTGGCCACCATGCCCAGCCTCCTGCCAGAGGATTGGCCAGTGTCCTTCAAGTATGCAGATCTGAGCTTCCTCCCCTCCTCTGCCCCTGTTCCAGAAAGTTCTGCAAGTTGCCATGAAAGTGGGAGAGCTCCAGAAGCTCTGACCTTAATAACCTCCCTAGCCTAACCCGAGTTGAACTCCTGCCCCACTCATGGGTTGATTCATCCCAGGCTGCTACTCAGCCTCTATCTACAAAAAAAACAAAACAAAAACAAACCCAGCCTATCTGGCTAACCTGGAGGACATTATATAAGTAATAAAAAATAGTAATAAAAAATATTACACAAAGTTCTGATTGTATAATGATTATGCAATGAGCCCAACATTTCAACCTCTGTAACTCAAAAACCCCTAACACTGTATAGAAACCAATGTACAGTAATGGTCGCCTCTGTAAGAGTGCTCAGTGAATATAACATAGTGTAGCTTTACCTACAGTAGTTCCTGGTCCTAAAATCCAAGCAAGTCTAACCTATTGGTACACGGCTGCCCCCATAGTGCAATGCTATGTTCACTGGCCAGGAAGTACAGGAGGCTGAACAAGGGGGAAACAAAAGAAAACCTGTAGTTTTAGTAAAGCAATTTTCTGCAGAAAAGAGCATTGGTCCAGGCAGCAGGCAGAGACTGGTCAGCAACACCCAAAGGAACTGTCCAGGCAGCAGGCAGGGATATGATTCAACAACATGTCATGGTCAGTACAGGTATACAGTTCAGGGCCAGTACAGGCAGCAGGCAGAGATATGGTCAGCACAGTAGAAGTATTGGTCCAGGCAGCTATCAGGAACATCTTCCATAACCGTTTGCTGCCTGCAATGTACAAGAGGACGGGCAGCAGCAAAAGACAAAGCAACCTAAGAATACATCACTCTGGCTGTACCAATACAGAAGGGCGCTGAATGCCCGAATGTGATGGAATACAGATTCTTGTAAATGGGACCCGGAGGTCGTGTGATCACTATGCAATCACATGATCACAATGATAGCGAAGCTGTTATGAATCAATCTGGAGAGCTGTGATTGGCCCTCAGCTCTCACATGGTACATGGGCCAATCACAGCACCATGTACCATGTGATCATCTCTAGTCAAAGATCACTATTATTTTGAACTGTCATGAACTTAACCCATTTATGACAGCAAGCTTTGTATTGCAGGATCAATAATCTTTATTGCTCCGGCAAAGCAAAGTGTAATAAAAAAAATAATCACTGATCACCTCCCCAGAGTAGTACAATGTTACCAACTGCATTAAAAAAAAAAATTAAAAATGTAAAAAAAAAATAAAATAAAAAATACTGTATTGAGAATTTAAAAAAAAATTTTTTAAGGTTTTTTTTTTTTTAAAAAAAAAAAAACAACTTGCCAACTGCCTGCCCACAACCTGCGGGCGAGTGGTGGATCTGGGCAAAGCGACGTTCACTTTCTATTTCGGGGAGCATCTGCACCCCCATTGCTCCCCTCACTCCTGTAGGTCCAGGGAAAGAAGAGAGAACGCCGCACTGTTAGTAAAAGCACTACATTTTACACACACGTTAGATTAGCACATATAACCCTTTGATCGCCCCTATTAAACCCTTTGATCACCCCGTCACCCAGCCAATGCCATTAGTACAGTGTCAGTCTATAGAATTTTTCACTGATCACTGTATTACTGCCATTAGCGGCATCAGATAGCATCAGGGTCTGTAAGCTCCCCTCCCAGCCAGGGTCAGCAACAAAGTGCCAGTCCCCCAATGTATTTCCACTGTCTTTATTGGTTTTATCTCGGTTCAATAAAGTGGATTGTTTGGAGTGCAGGCGGTCAGACTTCCTTTCTTCTCATCTATGCAGCACACGAGCTGGGCTAGCACCTACAGGAGGAGTTGTGCTTGGAGATTGGGAGTCTCTCTACCTTGAGCAGCGGTAACCACAGCTGCATCCAAGCCTCACATCACCAACTGCAACAGAAAGCATAGAATGCAGTGGCCCCTTCTTGTTCCAACATGACTGCCCACCAGTACACAAAGCAAGGTCCATAAAGACATGGAGGAGCCAGTTTGGGGTGGAGGAACTTGACTGGCCTGCACAGAATCCTGACCTCAACCCCATAGAACACCTTTGGGATGAATTAGAGTGGAGACTGCGAGCCAGGCCCCCTCCCCCGACATCAGTGCCTGACCTGACAAATGTGCTTCTGGAAGAATGGTCAAACCTTTCCATAGACACCCTCCTAAACCTTGTGGACGCTGTTATAGCTGCAAAGGGCGGGGCCAACTCAATATTGAACCCTAAGGACTAAGACTGTGATACCATCAAAGTTCATGTGTGTGTGAAGGCAGGTGGCCCAATAATTTTGCCGATATAGTGGAACACCTGTGACCGTATGAAAGGTGAGGTGATCGATGGACGCTGTGTCACCTCGCATTCGATCATAGCTGGGAAGATAAGGTGAAGTCCACTCTGGGTTTTATGGGCCACAATGGCAGAGGTGGTTCTGGACCGGATTTAGTGGTCCACTGATGAGCACCAGCAGGTGGTATAAATAAGGCAGAGCTGGAGCAAGAAGTTGCTCTTGGCCGGGACTCAGAGGGTCATATCTTAGTGAGCTGTGGATGAAAGGTTGCATTGTGCAAGAAAGGAAAAGGTTTTCATACTGACTTCATTTTGTGGGTGACGGGGAGAAGCCCTTCACCTTTGAGAGAGGAATCTCCTATGTTTAGTCAGTGCCTGGATGGCGAGGGTTTATTTTCTGTTTTGTATGTTTATGATGCTTGCAACCTTTTAAATAAAACTGATCACAAGTCATATTTTGTTTAAGAATATTTATTGGGTTTTAACAAGGTAAAACAAATCAAAGTGGTGAGACAGTTATGACACAATTGCCACATCATATCCAGTCAGAGAGGTAATGGTGCGGCAAATGATATATACTTCGCATAATGAGAGCAGTTGCTAGAAGGCATTCATATAACACCAAGGTCTAAAGTTTGCATAAGTAAGTAATGAGGAAAGTAGTATATGAAAGTGGTGGGAAAATAGCTTATGTGTAGAGAAAGGGTAAATAATAGCCAGTAGAGAGTGTGCGTTCGGGAAGTAAGATGATGATGTGATTTGCCAGTAGTTGCTGTTAGATGTTTAAGATGTCACAGATGTCATCTGCTATCCACCAATAACATACCAAAAGAGGAAATGTCCATAAACTTGGGAGCTGGGATTGGATAAGAGGGTAAGGGAGGGGGAGAGAAAGAGGACAAAAAGTGTGAGGGGTGGGAATTAAGAGCAGATGAAATAGTCTGAGTGGTTAACTTTGTTGAGATTGTTGATGAATGATGGCGAGAACGATATGAGAGCTGAAGAAAGGGAAGAGGAGTAGGGAGGTAGTACCCGGGGACCTAGTTAGACTAGAGAGAGATGAGAAGGAGGGTATCAGGGAACGAGAAGATCACCACAGCGCATGAATCTGCGCATCCACAGGATTCCAACAAGGCATACAGGCAGGCGGGCACTAGGACCCATGCGCGCCTGTCACCAATGACGGCGCCGAGCCAGCACTAGGACCCAGGCGTGCCTGTCGGCGCTGGACAGGCTATTTAAAGAGCACCTCGGTGCTAATTCAGTGCTGCTGGTTTTCAGCTCCCCCTGTGTCCTGCTTGCTCCTGAATGTTTCCTTGTTGCTGACCCGGCTTGTTCCTGACCCAACTCCGATTACTCTCCTGCTCCTGGTTCCTGACTTTGGCTCTGTTCCTGACTCTGCCTTCTCCTACTGATTCTGCACCTCGCTGCCCGACTGTTGATGACCCTGGCTACTCTATGACCCTGCTCCTGTCCTGTGTCCTGGCTACCTACATTGCCCTGCTGCACATCGGGCATTGCCTCGAACCTGCTCTGTCTGCTACTCTGGTACCCAAATCAGAGGATACTCTGTCTACCAAAGTCATGATCTGCAAGAGCCGCAAGCAACCACCACTGGCGCTCTTGTCCCCCTGGTCCCTAGACTTCCTCTGTTCCAAATTCAGCGGGGTCAGGGCTAGTGACACAAGTGAGGCCGACTTGTCAATTCAGTCTCCTATCAGGTACGTGACAGAGGGGAAAGGAGAAAAGGAAACCAGTGGTTTCGGATTCCGCCATAAGTAATGTGGAGGAGATGTCATGCTTCAGTTGACTAATGTAGGTCTATGTTATAATGATAGTGCCTAGTGGGTATATGATCCCGAGTTGAGAGGTTAAACATAGGGTCAAGATACAGTTGAAAATGGAGGTAGAGAGGAGATGAATGGAAGAAGAGGAGGAGGTCAGTAGAGATAGAACATTGCACTATAATAGCTTAGAAATTGATATCAAAGTCAACTAATCCAGTAGACAATAGCTCTGATACCACAGGATTCTTGGGAGGTTTCAATGGACGACTTAAGAAGCCGGGAGTCTGGAGAAAAAAATGCCTACTCCTGTGCGGATAAGGATCCTGTGATATAGGATTCCCATTTACAGAAATAATAGGACTTGTCAGGAGAACCAGAGAGCACACAGAGACAGATTGCACGGAACCCAACATGCTTTTATTGGGGAGGTTTTTGGAGCACAGGCAACAGTTCCTTTAGTCCACAGATCCACACCAGACACAGCAACACAGTACAGTTCTTTGGAAGGCAATATGGAACAACAGGGGTATGGTAATCCACAGGGTTAATCCACACAGGAGGCTCCAGACAGGGAAGGGTTAAGTCCAGGCAGGTTCAGGGAGAGCAAGGGGTTAAGTCCAGGCAGGTTCGTGGAGAGCAAGGGGTTAAGTTCAGGCAGGGGAAAGATCCAGCCAGGCAGATTCACGGGGACATCAGAAGATTCCTCCACAGTGCAGGGATTCCAGACAGCACAGACAGTCCAGGAGATGAGGAAGAGGAAGAGGGATGGTCGGATGAGAGAAGCTGGCCCTCTGCACAGCCTTCCCTCACACACGCAGACAGGAGAACACACAAGGGTTTTCCTGCTCTCTCTTAAGTATAGAGCTGGTAACTGGATGCTTCCTGTCGGGTTACCATGGCTACGGACCCTGTCTCCCAGGTTTCCAGACCTGCCCAGGGAGCTCAGGACTTTGTGCATGAGGGTGGAAGGGAGGAGAGGGCCTGTTTGTGGATTCCTTCAGCAGGAGGCCAAACTGCAAGCCAGGGGGGTGTGGGGCTGCTGAGGGCTGCCTGTGTCAGGGACACAGAGGACAAGAAGTCCAGCATGAACGGGACAGAAGAGTGAGAGGCTGCTGAGGAGTGGGGGGTGGCAGCCAGCAAGCCTAGAGGATGGGGAAGGAAGGACCAGCTCCATGACAGGACTCCTTTGAGGAAGTCAGGGAGGTGATTAGATTGAGTTTGTCAAGGCATAGAAGAGAGTTGAGCTCTTGTTTGATGTCCATCAGGGTTAAAGGACAGTTTGAGACCCATTTCCGGAGAATGGCCCGTCTTGCTATTAGGAGGATTGTGAATATCCAGGGTTTGTTATTTCTGAAGGATGACGTTTGAGAGGAGAAGAGACCAATGACTGGCTGCTCCACTTATTTGAAGAGAAGCGGTAGTGGGTCAATGGGTTATGAAGTTGACCACTTGTTTCCAGGGCAGAGCCAGAATCTGTGGTGTAGTGATGGTTTTTGACTTCCACAGAGAGGGCAAGCAGATAGAGCCAGGTCATTTTTTGAGTAGAGACAGGGCATATACAGTAGGCACGGTGAAGAATCTTAAGTTGTTGTTCATGCCAGAATTCATTGTGATTGAAGGCACATGTGGAGTTGAAGCCTGATAGTAGTTGGTCAGCTGTAAATGCATTATTGAAATCTTTGACCCAGGATTTCACAGCATTGAATGTCTTAAAAGGTTTGGCATACATTAGATTCAGAGGTCTGTATATGTTCGATAAGTTATACTTTCGAGAGTTTGCCAAGACATCAATGAATGTTGTCTGAAATCTAATAGACTTAATAGGTGCCACGGAGTTGACAAAGTTCCTTACTTGAAGCATAAAGAAAAAGTGATGTGCTGGTAGTCCGTAGGTTTGTAGGATGCTGTTGAGAGGTTTTGTCAGGAATGGACCTGCCAGTAATGGTGGGACTCACCTGCCTTGTGGGCTGCAGTACCAGGGCTGGCCAGAGGGTGCTCTCAGCAATCAGAGAATCAACCCTGCAGTCAGCCAAACACCTGAAGCTGATTACGGAGGTGTATTTAAGGGATGGCCAGACCTGCAGTCTGTGCCTTGGTGTGTGTTTTTCCATGGGCCCTGTATCTTGTTACCTGCATTCCTGTTACTGTTCCTGTTCCTGCCTGACTGACTTGTTGCCGACCCTGCTTGATCCTGACCTCTGCTGACTCCTCCTGTTTGATCCCTGGCTTGTGACCCCGACCATTCTCTGCCTGACCCCCTGTACCTACCTGCCCGTTAGTTGCTGTACCCGGCTCATGACCTGACTACTCTCTGCCTGCTCCTCCTGTTCCTACCTGCCCGATTGTTATTGACCCGGCCTGCCTGACTACGCTTGCATTGTATATATTGTTATCTGTGGGTGGTTTGGTTTGGTTCGTTTGCACTTTGTTTATGTTTTAGTATTGCACTGCGTTTTGTATTGTTAGTATTAATAAATTATATTGTTTATAACATATCTGAAGGCTGCGTTTCCCTGCGTCAGTTCACATACCTCTGGTCATACCCGGAGCCCTGACAGGTTTTGGGGAACCTGTAGAGGTGTCATATAAGTGTTGTACCAAAGTTAATTCTTGAACTAGTAAAATATCATAAGCATCATAGGATTGCGGGGGAGAAAAGGAAGGTTTATGATGGACAGGAAGAAAACGAGAGAGCCACGGAGAGACCCCCAGTTTATGCCTGACTTCCCTCCATGTAATAAGGGTATCGCGGATAAGCAAACTATGTTTCAAGTGCGGTGGAAGAGAGTTAACATTGGAATGTAGCAAGGCCGAGAGATCGAAGGGATGTACTAATGCAGATTCAATGTTGTGATTGGAATATTTGGAAGATTGGTTGAGCCAGTCTAGACACATACAGAGCAGACATGAAAGATTATAGGCTCACACGTTTGGGAGACAGGATCCTCCTTCGCTTCGTGGCAGGAATAATTTGGCAAGTGCTATGCGGGGGCGTTTGCCTTTCCATAAAAATGTTGAAATTGCCCGAATTAGCCTCGTTATGTCACTGTGTTTAAGGAGAAGAGGTATGGTCTGGAGTGGATAGAGAAGTTTCAGAAAACTCACCATCTTAAAAAGGTGTGATCTGCCCAGGAGTGAGAGCGGTAGATCCTTCCACATTTCTAGTTCCCCAATGATTTTAGTAATCGTGGGCACATAATTTAGCTCATATAGAGATGAAGCTAGTTTTCCTATCTTTATGCCTAGATAAGTGATATGCTTGGTAGCAATTTTAAAGATCGAATTTTGTGTCCAAGCCGGGAGGCGTGAATGGAATAACGGAAGCACCTCACTTTTAGAGAAATTTATACGGAGCCCTGAACAAAGGCGGAAAGATGAGAAAATATGTTGAACGTATGGTAGGTCAAGAGAAGGGCACGAGGTAAAAATAAAAATGTAATCTGTAAACAAAGCAAGTCTCAACTCCTGTTGTCCAATTGTGATGCCATGGAGGTCAGAGTGAAATAATAGGAAGTGTGTTAATGGTCCCAGGGCCAAGTTAAAATGTAAAGGGGATAGAAGGCAGCCCTGTCTAGTTCCCTTGTGAAGTTGGATGGGGTTAGAAATGTGGCCTGCTGCTATGACCTGGGCTGTTGGGGATGAATACATGGCTTGGATCAAATGCATAAAAGGGCCCTCAAATCCAAACTTCCGTAGTGCTAAGAAAAGCTATTCTAAGTTGACATTGTCCAATGCCTTTTCGGCATCTAATGAGACGATTGCTGCGTCTTGAGGTGTGTCGTTAGAGGCTTGACTCAGGACAGATATCACCTTTCGAATATTTGAAGCTGCCGAATGACCCTGCACAAACCCCGCTTGCGAAGGATGGATAAGAGTAGGTAGTATAGTTGGTAGGCGAGAGGTGATAATTTTTGACGGGAGTTTTGCATCAAGGTTTAGTAGGGATATTGGCCGATATGATCCAGGTTCCACCAGGTCTTTGTCTTTTTTGGCAATCAATTTAATGTGGACTTGAAATCCAGAGGGAAGGTAGTCTCCTCCTCCCTGAATGGATTGGAACACTGATTTTAGGGCAGGGGAAAGGGTTTCGGGCATGAGTTTGTAAAATTTGGCTGTATAGCCATCTGGCCCTGGGGCTTTACTGATCGTAAGTGATTTAATGGCTAGGGATATATCTGCCTGAGTAATGGGACCATTCAGAGCTTGTAGTGCAGTTGGGTCTAACTGTTGCAACAAAATAAGATCCAGGAAGGAAGTGGCCTTAGCAGTGTCTATAGGATCCGAGCCATATAGAGTTTGGTAGTAATTTTCTAAAATGGAAATAATGTCTAAAGGGTCACTTTTTAATGTTCCCTGTGTATCCCTCAGAGATGCAAAGAGGGTAGGTGTGAATGGGTTTCTACATAACCGTGCTAACAGTTTGCCAGGCTTGTTGCCGAAGTTATGAAATTGCAGGTCACTAAGGGATTGGTGTGTGGCCTCTTGAGCTGCTGCCCATGTATCAAAGTGCTTTTTGGCCTCTGACCATGCTTTCCTGGTTTCGTGAGAGTTGAGACCTGCCAAGTCTTTTTGTGCCTGTCTTAGAGGCTTGCTTCTGTGTAATTTCAGAGGTTTTTCTTGTAGGTGGATGTAAACGCTATGATTCCACCTGGTAAGTGTTGGTTATGTGTTAGAGAAGACACTGGTAGTGATGAGGAAGAATTCTGGCTTTACTTGTGTGGCTTAAGTTGCAAACATACAGAGCACATTTCAGCAATGTATACCAGTGATGGCAGACATGTTACTTCCTGAAGAGATGAGAAGAAGAAGGAAGAGGGAGAATCAACAAGTCTTACACATATGCACAACTAGTGACCTTAGTGTACAGTGCCATCTACTGGTCAAGTGATATTAACACAGAAATAATATATACAGTACATTATAGTACATGCTGTTGCATTCCCAACACCCCTTCTCAACGGCATGTGCATAATTATATGACATTTAGTCTCTTTTGTAGAAAACAATGACATTCCCTTGGTGTTTTCGCTTCCTTTGCATCTTGCATGTGAAACTGTTCTAACATTTCTGTAATTTTCTGACTTTGGTTAAGAAGATAGCTTCCATCCTCTTCCCGCTCTATTTGAATTCCTAGGTAGTGAGTAATGTTCCCCAACTCTTTAATTTCAAAATTTTGTTTCAGTTTGTGAACTATTTGGTCATAGTCCCTGTAAGGGACCGCCCGGCGGTACTACTAGCACTCCACTGAATAGGCGTCCCCAGCGCACGGAGTCTAAGTCCCAGGGTGCTTGTTCACCACGGCCCCTGATGGTGGGGATGGACTTGGAGCTCCCTGAGACCAGGTCGTGACTACCGGGTGCGTCCGTCAGTGGTAGTAGTATGCGCAAGGGGCTCCCACGGGGAAGAGTCTGATGTGAGGAGGTCAGAAGACCCCACTGCACGGGATGGATGGATGGATGAGCAGGGTCAGACGGGCCGGGTCGGTAACAGAGAGGGCGGCAAGGTACAAGGCAGCGGGCATAGAATGGTCGGGTCACACGCCAGGTCAGCAACAGCAGGTCAAATCCAATAGGGGGCATTCAGGAGAGAGGTCAGGCAAAGCAAGGGTCAGAATAGGCGAAAACAGCAAGGTCAGGTACAATCCGGGTCAATAACTTACAGGGTACAGGTTCACAGGATTCAGAATGCAGGAAAGACCAGAAGGCACTGAATGACAGCTCAGGGTCGTTTAAATATCCCGCCCTGCGCTGCCATTGGTGCCCAGCGGGCGGCCGCGGCTTCTACTGCGCATGCGCGAACTCGAACGCCGCGGCCGGCCCGGAACCAGTGCTCGAGTCCCTGCGCCGGGCGGCATACTGCGCCTGCGCCGGGACCAACGCGGCGGGGATCGAGGGGATCCCTGACATTGCCCCCCCCCCCTACGGGCAACCTCCGGATGCCCACCCGATCTCTCCACCACGGGTGATCGCGAAAGAACCTCCGGACAAGTCTGGGTGCATGGACATTATGGGCTGGTTCCCAAGAATTGTCCTCAGGACCATAGCCCTTCCATTTGATAAGGAATTGGGTCTGGCCTCCCCTCCTTCGACACTTCAGGATTGTTTCAACCTCGAACTCTTCTTCTCCTTCGACCGTTACCGCTTCCGGGGGTCTAGATTCCCGGTCAGGGAAGGCATCTGGGACCACAGGCTTCAGAAGGGACACATGAAAGACCGGGTGGATCTTGAGCGTGTCAGGGAGGGCGAGTTCATAGGCTACTTCGTTAACCATCCGTTTAATGCAGAAGGGGCCTATAAATTTGGGTCCCAATTTCTTTGACGGGCAAAGCATCTTTAGATTGGACGTCGCCAGCCAAACCTTCTCCCCAGGCCGCAATACCAGATCTCCTCTCCGTTTCCTGTTGAATGATTTCCTGTAGTCTTCCTGGGCACGACTGATGGCCACTTGAAGCTTCTTATTGTTCGCAGCGAAGAACGTTACCACATCTTGTGTTGCTGGTACTGGGCATTCCGACACCAAATCCGGGAGGAAGACCGGGTGAAAGCCATAGTTGGCGAAGAACGGGGACTGCCCTGTTGCTGAGTGGCGGGCGTTGTTATACGCAAATTCCGCTAAAGGAAGAAGTGGCAGCCAGTCATCTTGAGTAAACGAGGTATAGCATCTTAAGTATTGCTCCAAGGTCTGATTGGTCCTTTCGGTTTGACCGTTAGTTTGAGGGTGGAACGCAGAAGAGAGAGATAATTTGATGTCCAGGGCTTTGCACAGTGCTCTCCAGAATCTGGACGTGAACTGGACCCCTCGGTCCGAGACAATGTCTTCGGGGACCCCATGCAACCTGACTACCTCACGAATGAAGACTCGCGCGGTCTCGGCCGCCGAGGGGGTCTTCTTCAACGGGATGAAGTGGGCCATCTTGGACAAGCGGTCCACGACTACCAGGATTGCCGTGTGGTCTCGGGATGGCGGAAGCTCGACTATAAAGTCTAGTGAGATCTTTTGCCAAGGCCGTTCAGGAATAGGTAAGGGTCGCAGCAGACCCCAAACCTTGTTTCTTGAGGGCTTGTTCTTCTGGCAGGTGACACAGGACCTGACATAGCCCTTACAATCTTTAGCCATGTCTGGCCACCAGAATGAGCGTCGGAGAAGTTCCAGGGTCTTTTCTGGGCCAAAGTGCCCCGCCATTGGGTGGTCGTGGCAATGCCCCAAGACCAGGGTTCGAGCTTCTTCCGGCACCACAATTCGATCTTCCCTCCATAGGAGTCCCCCCTTGTTCTGGAGCGGCCCTCCGCCTGGGGTAGAGAAGTTTGTGGATGCCTCCATTAGCCTGGAACGAAGGTCCGACTGAAGGACCAAGAAGTTACCCGAGGACAGGATGGTGTCAGGTACTGGGGTCTCCTTGGCGTCTTCGTACATCCGTGATAACGCATCCGGCTTAGTGTTCTTTGATCCCGGCCGGTACGTAATATGGAAGTTGAATCTTGAAAAGAATAGTGCCCATCTCGCCTGTCGCGAGCGTAGACGCTTGGCAGTTCTCAGATACTCTAAGTTCTTATGGTCAGTAAATATTAAGATGGGGTGCACCGCACCTTCCAGCAGGTACCTCCATTCCTCTAACGCCGTTTTGATCGCTAGTAGCTCACGGTCACCGATATCATAGTTCCTCTCCGCTGGGGTCAGCTTCCGTGAGAAGAACGCTACCGGGTGGAGCAGTTCCTTGGTGCCTTTTCGTTGGGAGAGGATGGAGCCTACCGCATTCTCCGATGCATCTACCTCCAAGATGTAGGGCAGAGCGGCGTCTGGGTGACCCAAAATGGGTGCCGAAGTGAACAGCTTCTTTAAGACTTCGAAAGCTCCCTGCGCTTCTGGTGTCCATCTGAATCGGGTTCCCAGCTTGGTTAGCTGAGTAATGGGGGAGACCAGACCCGAGAAGTTCTTGATGAACTTCCGGTAAAAATTTGCAAAGCCGATGAATCGCTGGACGCCTTTCCTGTCTGCGGGTTCAGGCCAATCCAGTATTGCAGCGACCTTCTGGGGATCCATCGCGACCCCCGCGGTGGAGATAATCAGGCCCAAGAAGGCAATGCTGGATTGTTCAAAACAACATTTTTCTGCCTTGGCGTACAACCCATGCTGCCGCAACCGCCCCAATACTTTTGCTACATGTATTCTGTGTTCCCCCAGAGACGGGGAAAAAATCAGAATGTCGTCTAAATAAACGATCACAAAGACATCCAGAAAGTCCCTAAAAATATCATTTACAAAATGTTGAAACGTGGCCGGAGCATTACACAACCCGAACGGCATGACCAGATATTCAAAATGACCGAAGCGGGTGCGGAAGGCCGTTTTCCACTCGTCCCCCTCCCTTATGCGAATCAAGTTGTACGCCCCCCTCAGATCCAGCTTGGTAAAAACTACTGCTGACTTTAAACTTTGGAACAGCTCTGGTACTAATGGTAGTGGGTAACGTTTTTTTATCGTGACCCTGTTCAATTCCCTGTAATCGATACATGGCCTTAAGGTTTTGTCCTTCTTTTCAACAAAGAAGATTCCCGCCCCCGCCGGTGAAGTGGAGTGGCGGATGAACCCCTTCTGGAGGCTGTCCTCGATATATTCCTTTAGGGCCCCCAATTCGGGCTCTGAAAGGGGGAAGATTCGCCCAAAAGGAATTTCTGAGCCGGGTAACAGGTCAATGGGGCAATCATAAGGGCGGTGGGGGGGTAGAGTATCAGCTCCCCGTTTGCTGAACACATCTAGAAACCCATGGTAGGCCGCAGGGATTACTTGTTTTAATTCAGCTTCCCCCTCAGAGCACAGGAGGATTTGGGGGGTCCCCGGGCCCGAAGTGCAGCAGTATATCCGACAGTATGGGGAAGGGAACGTGATTACTCCGGTCTCCCAGTCAATCTGGGGGTTATGGGCCCGTAACCATGGGAGCCCCAGAATGACTGGGAAGAGGGGTGAAGCTATAGCATCCAGGCGGAGGAGTTCCTGGTGCTGGCCGGCAATGACAGTGGTGATGGAGGGGGTTTCCTGGTTCACTACCCCCGATTTTATTCGGGAACCGTCGGCCAAATAAATATTGAACCCCTTCTGTTTCAATTGAAGGGGAATACCCTGCTGGTGAGCAAAATTAATATCCACGAAGCAGCTGCATGCCCCAGAGTCAATTATGGCCGATACTTCCACGGTCCTTTCTGGAAGCTGAAAGGAAAGGGGTACCACTAAGTATTGGGATGGACCAACATTGCCAAGGGATAAGGAAGAAGAGGTGCACTTACTCAGTTTCTGCGGGCAGGAACGCGCCATATGACCAGCTTCTCCACAATAGAGGCACAGGTTCTGGGATCGTCTGCGCAGATGTTCCTCTGGGGATAGTTTAGGCCGTGCCAGGCCGAGCTGCATGGGTTCGGGGTTGTCTCCAGGTGGCCGGTTTTGGATGACTGGCCTAGGTGTTTGGCTGGGACCCTGAAATGATCCCCAGGGATTTCCATGACCCTGGCCGGACCTCTCAAACCTGCGTTCCCGCAGTCTACGGTCAATTTTAATGGTCAGTGCTATTAGGTCCTCTAAAGTCTCAGGTACCTTCCACCCGGGCAAGCTCGTCTTTCAGGCCGTCTGATAGGCCAACACGGAACTGATGCAGGAGTGCGAACTCGTTCCAGCGAGTATCCCCCATCCACCGCCTAAATTCAGATGCGTACTCCTCCGCCGTTCGGCGGCCTTGCCGGAGTGTGTACAGAGTAGCTTCAGCAGAAGCTGCCCGCTGCGGGTCATCATAAAGGATGGCCATAGCATCAAAAAAACTGTCAACCGAACCAAGGTGAGGGTCATTTTTTCCCCGTAATCGATGGGCCCAGTCTTGGGGTTCACCCTGCAGGAGGGATATGACGAACCCCACCTTCACGGATTCAGTCACGAAGGTTCGGGGTTGTAGCTCAAAATAGAGGAGGCAGGACTCGCGGAATGATCTGAACCGTGTGCGGTCCCCGTGGAAACGTTCTGGTAAGGGTACTCGGGGGTCGGCCGCCGGGAGTGGTGCGGATGCCCCAGACACCAGCACAGGGGCTGCTACAGCTGGAGATGTGGGGACCACGGCCTGTGGGGCAGGAACGGATATAGTGCAGGCCTGGAATTGAGTTTCAATCTGCTGACATCTATCCTGCAGGGCCGATACGGCCTGTGTCAAATTGGATAGGTGCCTGCAGATCTCCTCCAGCGGCGAGGGACCTCCTCTAGACTCAGTCATGGCCTTCTGGTACTGTAAGGGACCGCCCGGCGGTACTACTAGCACTCCACTGAATAGGCGTCCCCAGCGCACGGAGTCTAAGTCCCAGGGTGCTTGTTCACCAGGGCCCCTGATGGTGGGGATGGACTTGGAGCTCCCTGAGACCAGGTCGTGACTACCGGGTGCGTCCGTCAGTGGTAGTAGTATGCGCAAGGGGCTCCCACGGGGAAGAGTCTGATGTGAGGAGGTCAGAAGACCCCACTGCACGGGATGGATGGATGGATGAGCAGGGTCAGACGGGCCGGGTCGGTAACAGAGAGGGCGGCAAGGTACAAGGCAGCGGGCATAGAATGGTCGGGTCACACGCCAGGTCAGCAACAGCAGGTCAAATCCAATAGGGGGCATTCAGGAGAGAGGTCAGGCAAAGCAAGGGTCAGAATAGGCGAAAACAGCAAGGTCAGGTACAATCCGGGTCAATAACTTACAGGGTACAGGTTCACAGGATTCAGAATGCAGGAAAGACCAGAAGGCACTGAATGACAGCTCAGGGTCGTTTAAATATCCCGCCCTGCGCTGCCATTGGTGCCCAGCGGGCGGCCGCGGCTTCTACTGCGCATGCGCGAACTCGAACGCCGCGGCCGGCCCGGAACCAGTGCTCGAGTCCCTGCGCCGGGCGGCATACTGCACCTGCGCCGGGACCAACGCGGCGGGGATCGAGGGGATCCCTGACAGTCCCCTTCTTGTTCAAAACACATCAAGATGTCATCGACGTATATTAGGATGTATGTCCATTTGTTCTCTTGATTCTTTGAATACAGACATGGATCTGCTTTACTTTTTGAGAACCCTTCTTTTCTGAGTATTTCGTTCACTTTTTCATTCCATGCTCTCGCCGCTTGCTTGAGCCCGTAGATGCTCTTTTGCAGTTTGCATACAAGGTTCTTTTCTTTCTCAAATCTCGGTGGCTGTTCCATGTACAGATCCTCCTTGATGTCTCCATACAAAAAGGCAGTTTTGACATCTAGGTGCTTTACTTGCATTCCCTTTCCGGCAGCAATACCAAGGAGTGTTCTTATGGTAGAATGTTTCACAACTGGAGCAAATGTCTCATCATAATCTTCTCCAAATTTCTGGGGGTATCCCTTGGCAACTAATCTTGCTTTGTATCTATAGATGTTTCCTTCTGCCTCATATTTCTCTTTAAAAGTCCATTTGCTTCCGATGGTTTTGCGACCAGGAGGGAGTTCTGTTAGTGACCAAGTTTTATTTTCTTGAAATGATTTTATTTCTTCTTCAGCTGCTTTTCTCCACTGATCGGCTTCCCTTCACGGCAAAGTTTCTATGTCTTCCCAGGATGTTGGCTCCTGTGTTTGATGTGTTTTAGCAGCGTATGATAACCTGCGGGGTGGGATCCCTTTTGTCATTCGAGAAGATCTTCTGATTTCTTGTTGTTCAGTGGGTTCTATTGGATCATTGATTGTAAGTTCCACTTCTTGTTCTGGCACTTGTCCTGCTTCGCATGGGTCAGTGTCTCTTGCCAATTCAGCGAATAAATCCTCTCCACATTTTTCAAGAATTGTATTATCTGGTGCTTCACCTTCATCAAAATAAACACTGCGGCTTACTGTGACCTTGTTGGTCTTTGGACAAAGGATTCTATATCCCTTACTCTGCTCACTGTAGCCCACCAGAATGCCTTCTATGGCTTTGTTCTCCAACTTGGAGCGTTTCTGACTTGGAATGTGGGCATATGCTTTACAGCCAAACACTCTGATGTGTCCTACGTTAGGTTTTGATCCATTCCACATTTCATATGGTGTACTCTCAATAGCTTTTGATGGGAGCCTGTTTTGTAGGTATGTTGCAGTCATTATTGCTTCTCCCCAGTATTTGTTAGGTAAGGCAGCGTCCGTAATCATACATCTGGTCATTTCTACAAGAGTGCGATTCTTTCTTTCCGCTACGCCGTTTTGCTCAGGAGTGTATGGTACGGTTGTTTGGTGTAGAATACCTTGTTTCTTTAGGTATGATTCCATCTCTTTATTCATATATTCCCCTCCATTGTCAGTGCGTATTATTCCAGGTTTCCTTTGAAACTTGTTGCTTGTCATAGCTACAAACTCTTGAAGTTTTTCTAATGTCTCACTTTTGTGCTTCATTAGATACGTTATTGTGTACCTGGAATAATCATTGATGAAAGTCAGTAAATATCTGTTCCCGCCAGGTGTGATGGTTTTCATTGGTCCGCACACATCACTGTGTATCAGTTCCATGGGTTTAATGGTTTTACTCTGACTGGTCTGTGGAAGAGAGGTTCGGGTGGCCTTTGCTTTGATGCAACACGTGCCTTGCTGAGTGTGTGGCAAGGCAATATTTTCATGTCTTCTGATAGACCTCTCTTTGCAAAGTCCTTTATAGCTTCTGGGTTTCGATGCCCCAATCTTCTATGCCACAGGTGGATGCACTTGTCATGTGGGTTATGAGTTGCCGCATTAGCCTTCTCACTTTCAGTGATGATTTTGTACAGATGTTCATGTAATCTTCCTCTTGCTAGAATTTGCTTTCCATTTTGAATTGTGCATTCATTACCTCTGAACTGGACAGTGAGTCCATTGCTTGCAAGGGTTTTAACTGATAGGAGGCTTCCTTCTAGGCTTGGAACATATAGAACATTCTTTACAAGGATGCTCTGCTTGCCCCCTGATGGCGTTTTGCAGTTCAGAAATCCCTGACCTTTACCTTCCGCTGTAATACTTTTCCCATTTGCTAGGAAGACTTTATCTTTTATACTAAAATCAATTTCTGTGAAGAATGTCTCGTCGCTTGTCATGTGACTTGTTGCCCCTGAATCAATGTACCATCCATGTGAGGTACTATTCTGAGTCACTTTAAAAGTACCACTCCATGATGCACTTTCATTTTCTTTCATGACTGCTTTAGCTCTTTCTCTTGTGGGTAGCTCCCGCTTTCGCTGCTCAGCTTTCCAGATTGAACAGTTCTTTTTCAGGTGACCGGCCTTTTTGCAGCGAAAACATACCCTGGTTTCTTTGCTTTGCCTTATGCCTTCATGCACCTTCAGAGCTGCCTCTGGTCTCTCGTTCTCTTCACTATGCAAATTTTCCTTTCTTCTGCTGTATTCATCAATTAATCTTCCCTTAACATATTCTAGCGTCAGTTCAGTTTCCGGTCTAGTTTCTAGAGCATTTATAAGGGCACTGTATGATTCTGGAAGGCTGCATAACAGTAGTGCCACAACATGGTTGTCTTTTATTTCTTCACCTATTGCACCCAGCTGGTCCACAAGTTCTAGCATAGCATTTACATGTTCACCCATTTCCTGCCCTTTTTCCAGCCTCATCTTATACAGTTTGTGCAGCAGATATAGTTTCCTGTTTAGGTTTGCACGTTCATGCAGTGTTTGTAATGCAGTCCATATACCTTTAGCTGTGTGTTCTTTCCTTATATGAATGAGTTGATCGTCCTCCACTAACAGGCTTATGACTGCTTTTGCTTGCCTGTTTCTCCTGTCCCATTCTTCCGGGTTGTCATTGGGTCTGTGTGTATCTAGTACCGGCCACAAGTCATCTTTGGATAACAGCATTTCAAGCTTAAACTTCCATAGCTGGTAGTTGGTATTGTTGAGCTTTGCTATTGTAAACTTCATATCTGAAGCACTTGCCATCTTTCAGTGAATTGGATACGGCTCTTGTTTCCTCACACAGGAATTGGTAGGATTGTAAATGCAGCACTTACTTGCTTGTAGTTCTCCTTTTCAGTGTCTGGAGCTGGGCCCATAACCTGTTGGTTATGTGTTAGAGAAGACACTGGTAGCTTGTGATGAGGAAGAATTCTGGTTTTACTTGTGTGGCTTAAGTTGCAAACATACAGAGCACATTTCAGCAATGTATAACAGTGATGGCAGACATGTTACTTCCTGAAGAGATGAGAAGAAGAAGGAAGAGGGAGAATCAACAAGTCTTACACATATGCACAACTAGTGACCTTAGTGTACAGTGCCATCTAGTGGTCAAGTGATGTTAACACAGAAATAATATATACAGTACATTATGGTACATGCTGTTGCATTCCCAACAGTAAGACCGCCTTGCCTGTCTCCCAAAAGAGATTGGGGTTTGTTTGGTGCTCTGCATTTGTGTCACAGAACTCGCTCCAGGTGGTATTTAATACCCGGAGTAAGTCCTGATTTTTTGCCAGGAAGGAAGGGAAACGCCATGTACATGAGTGTTGGTTATGCTGTGCGTGTTGTATGGATATAGAAATCGGGGAGTGGTTGGAGATCGCTATGTCGTGTATATTAGAATCCTTGATGTTTTGTAATAAAATGTCATTGATGAAAAAGTAATCAATCCTAGACAGAGTATGATGGACGAGGCAGAAGAAAATTCTCTTCCTTCTGCATGAGTCAGACGCCAAACGTCCGTGAGTTTTAATGCTTCTGTGAAGTTGTTCAATAGCGTGTGTGTTGGGGGGGGGTGGGTAATTTGGGACCGAAGGTTTTAATTTATCTTCCTGTGCGTTCATATATTGTTTAAAGTCCCCTCCCAACACCAATGGAAGGTGCATAAAGTTTGATAATTTCGAGAACAGATCTTGGAAGAATGGCTTGGGTGAGGAGTTCGGGGTGTATATGTTAACCAATACCAGTGGGGAGGAGTCTATTTTATTGTGTGCAGCGATGTAACGTCCCTCCTCATCTGTAGCTAGCGTTACAATGTCAGGAGTAAGACGTTTATGTATGAGGAAAATTACTCCTGCTTTGCCACTGGGCGAGGGTGATCCCAGCACCTGTCCCACCCAGTTTTTTCATGCGCGGAAAGTCTGTTTGTTTTAAGTGAGTTTCTCGGAGAAACACGATATCTGTTTTCATACATTTGAGATGGCGAAGGATGGCCATGCGTTTATGGGGCGATCTCAAACCCTTAACATTCCATGATACTACACGAGTCATGAAAATGTGAATATGAGGGTGTTCAGAAGAGAATTCAAATCTTCTCTATGTGTTAGCAGTTCAGTGGACTCATCACCGTGGTCCATGTTCTCTCGTTGCATTGTAAGAGAGTAGGGTGTTGTGGGGTCTCCGGGTAAGGGGAGAATAGTGAAAAGAGAGGAAAGAGAGAGAAGGGAGAGGGGGAGAAATACAGATATCAGGGTGACCCAACAGGGTCTATTGTAAAAATAAAAGTAACAATAAACTGCATAGGCATCATGAACTTCACATTATTCCGCATGTTGTCTCCTATCTTTGGCCTGTGTTACTGGAAATGATAGGGTGTAAATCCTGCACCGCGGGTTGTATAGCCAGGTACAAAGAGAGGAGGGCCCCGATAGTGGCACGGACCACCAGTGAAGGATGGGTCAGCTCACCCTATTATCAACAGCAGCGCAGCAGCCAAAGAATATACACCCCGTTCCAAATTATTATGCAAATTCTATTTAGGTGTCATAAAGATTAAATATTTTGTTTTTCAGTGTAACTCATGGATGGCATTGTGTGTCAGGGCTCTTTTGATCACTGAAAACAATCTGGGACACCTGTGATTAGATTGGCCGGTGAGCCCAATTTAAGGAAAAACTACTAAAGGAGGGCGTTATTATTATTATTATTATTATTACATCGAGTTTATAAAGCTCCAAAGGGTTTGCTCAGCGCTGTACAATAGGGGGACAATACATGGCACAGTACAACAAAAACAGACAGCGTACGAGGGGTAAGAGGGCCCTACTCTTTCGAGCTTACAATCTAGGAGGGAGGGGGTAGTGGAACAATAGGATGTGGCTGAGGGGAATGAAGTGGCTGAGGTGGATGAAGTGGTGGGAGGAATGAGGGAGAATGGCCGTTAGGTGAGGGTGGGGTAGGCTTCCCTGAAGAGATGGGTTTTGAGGGAGTGCCTGAATGTGGGGAGGGAAGGCGACAGTTGGATGGATTGGGGCAGTGAGTTCCAGAGGATAGGGGAGGACCTGGAGAAGTCCTGCAGTCGTGCATGGGAGGAGGAGACCAGGGAGCAGGATAGAAGGAGGTCCTGTGAGGAGCGAAGGGTACGGGTAGGGCGGTACTTGGGGATCAGGTTGGTGAGGTAGTTAGGGGCAGTGTTGTGAACGGCTTTGTAGGTCAGGATTAGAAGTTTAAATTTGATGCGTTGGGCAATCGGGAGCCAGTGGAGGGAGAGGCAGAGGGGGGTGGCAGAGGAGGAGCGGGTGGTGAGGTGGATGAGTCTGGCCGCTGAGTTCAGGATGGTTTGGAGCGGGGAGAGCCTGCACTTGGGTAGGCCAGTGAGAAGAGAGTTGCAGAAGTCCAGGCGTGAGATGATGAGGGAGTGTACAAGAAGTTTGGTGGTGTCTGGGGTGAGGAAGGAGCGTATCTTGGCAATATTGCGGAGATGGAGCCTGCAGGTGTTTGTAAGTGATTTGACATGAGGCAGGAAGGAGAGGTTCGAGTCGAGAATGACGCCAAGGACTTTGGCTTGCGGGGTGGGAATGATAGTGGTGTTGGTGGTGGTGATGGATAGGATGGGGGGGGGGTGTGGGCAGGGGGAAAGACGAGGAGTTCGGTTTTGGAGAGATTAAGCTTGAGGAAATGGAGCGACATCCAGTCTGAGATGTCGTTTAGGAGGTGAGTGATGCGGGCGGAGATAGTGGGGGTGAGGAGAGGGGTGGAGAGGTAAATTTGGGTGTTGTCAGCATAGAGGTGATAAGTAAAGCCATGGGAGTGTATGAGTGTGCCCAGGGAGGAGGTGTAGATGGAGAAGAGAAGGGGTCCAAGGACAGAGCCTTGAGGGACCCCAACAGAGAGGGGGAGGGAGGGGGAGGTGGCGCCATTGTAGGTGACGCTGAAGGAGCGTCGGGATAGGTAAGATGAGAACCAGGAAAGAGCGGTATCTCTGATGCCAAGGGAGAGTACTTTATTAAGGAGGAGGGGGTGGTCGACTGTGTCAAAGGCCGCAGAGAGGTCCAGGAGAAGGAGGACAGAGTAGTCGCCCTTGGCTTTGGCGTTTAGTAGTCGTTAGTGATTTTGAGGAGGGCAGTTTCGGTGGAGTGTAGGGGACGGAAGCCGGATTGTAATGGGTCAAGAAGGTTATTGTCAATAAGGTGGGCGCTTAGGCGATCGTAGACTATGCGCTCAAGGAGCTTGGAGGTGAGAGGCAGCAGGGAGATGGGTCTGAGGTTGTTGGGGTCTGCAGGATCCAGGGAGGGCTTTTTGAGGATGGGGGTGATATGTGCGTGCTTTAGGGGGGAGGGGAATGCGCCAGTAGAGAGGGAGAGATTGAAGATGTGGGTGAGGGAGCGGATGAGGGAAGAGGGGGGTGACCGGAGGAGTTGAGAGGGGATAGGGTTCAGGGGGCAGGTAGTGAGGCGGGCATTTGAGAGGACCTTGATGACTTCCTCAGTAGTGACAGGGCTGAGGGAGTGCAGTGCAGGGGGGGTTACAGTGGGCGGGGCCTTGGGAGAGGTGGAGGGCAGTGCGGTTGTGAGGGCAGAGGAGGGGGGAGAAGAAGGGGTGAGGAGGCTAGGTGGGAAGGTAGATTGCGAGTTGACAATGTCCTTACGGATATCATCAATCTTGTTACGGAAATGGGTGGCAATCTCGTGGGCGGTGAGAGAGGTACTGAGTGGAGGAGGGGGGGGAGAGAGCAGGGAGTTGAAGGTGGAGAAGAGTCGGCGGGGGCAGGAGGAGAGGGTGTTGATTAGGTTAACAAAGTAGGCCTGCTTGGTGGCGTGGAGGGAGGAGGTGTAAGTGAGGAAGGCAGATTTGTAGAGGGAGAATGCGTGAGGGGACCTGGTTTTGTACCATAGTCTCTCCAGAGCGCGACTGCGACGTTTGAGGCGTTTAGTGCTGTCATTCTGCCATGGTTGAAGCGGTCTGGGTTTGATGTTGCGTGTGGTTAGGGGTGCTAGAGAGTCTAGGGCAGCTGACAGTGAGTCGTTGTACGTGGTGGTGGCTATGTCAGGACATGACAGTGGGAGGATGCTTTCGTGTAGGCGGTCGGTGGCTGAGTGGAAGGGGGCCGAGTTCAGGTTGCGGAGATTGCGGCTGGTGATGGTTTGGCGTTTTTGGGGGGGGGAGTTGGGGGAAGGGAAGATGGAGAACGTGATGAGGTGGTGGTCAGAGAGAGGAAAGGGGGTGTTAGAGAACTGGTTGAGGGTACAGAAGTGGGAGAAGACGAGGTCCAGGGTGTTCCCTCCAATGTGGGTGGAGGATTGCATGTGCTGTGTGAGCGCGAAGGAGGAGGTTAGGTGGAGGAATTGGGAAGTGGCCGGGTTGTTGTCGTTGATGGGGATATTGAAGTCCCCGAGGATGATGGTCGGTACCTCAGAGGAGAGGAAGAAGGGGAGCCAGGCGGCAAAGTTGTCCAGGAAGTGGGGTATGGACCCAGGAGGTCTGTAGATCAATGCGATCCTTAGGGGGGTGGGTGAGAAGAGTCGGATGCAGTGCACCTCAAAGGAGGGGAAGGAAAGAGAGGGTGGGTTAGGGAGGACCTGGAAGGTGCACAGCGGTGAAAGGAGCAAGCCGACACCACCACCTCTGCGATCGCTCAGTCTTGGCGAATGGGTCCAGATGAGACCTCAATGGGTGAGTGCCGCAGGGGAAGTGGAGTCGGTGGTCTGTACCCAGGTT